>NW_027520061.1:0-300000 GCF_051989625.1 Stigmatopora argus | reverse complement strand
AACATGCTTTTCAGCCCCTGAAAAGCACATTTTGGCCATAAAAACTGTAAATGTCCCCTGCAACCAAACAAACTGTCGGAGACACAAATCTACAATGGACATAGTGTAAAATGGTCCAATTCAAGTAAGTTATTCATTTGGCATCATTCGAAGTGATAGAAATCAAGTTTTAATGAAAATTATCATATTCGGCCAAAACATGCTTTTCAGCCCCTGAAAAGCACATTTTGGCCATAAAAACTGAATATGTCCCCTGCAACCAAACGAACTGTCAGAGACACAAATCTACAATGGACATAGTGTAAAATGGTCCAATTCAAGTAAGTTATTCATTTGGCATCATTCGAAGTGATAGAAATCAAGTTTTAATGAAAATTATCATATTCGGCCAAAACATGCTTTTCAGCCCCTGAAAAGCACATTTTGGCCATAAAAACTGAATATGTCCCCTGCAACCAAACGAACTGTCAGAGACACAAATCTACAATGGACATAGTGTAAAATGGTCCAATTCAAGTAAGTTATTCATTTGGCATCATTCAAATGGATAGAAATCAAGTTTTAATGAAAATTATCATACTCGGCCAAAACATGCTTTTCAGCCCCTGAAAAGCACATTTTGGCCATAAAAACTGAAAATGTCCCCTGCAACCAAACAAACTGTCGGAGACACAAATCTACAATGGACATAGTGTAAAATGGTCCAATTCAAGTAAGTTATTCATTTGGCATCATTGGAAGTGATAGAAATCAAGTTTTAATGAAAATTATCATATTCGGCCAAAACATGCTTTTCAGCCCCTGAAAAGCACATTTTGGCCATAAAAACTGAAAATGTCCCCTGCAACCAAACGAACTGTCGGAGACACAAATCTACAATGGACATAGTGTAAAATGGTCCAATTCAAGTAAGTTATTCATTTGGCATCATTCGAAGTGATAGAAATCAAGTTTTAATGAAAATTATCATACTCGGCCAAAACATGCTTTTCAGCCCCTGAAAAGCACATTTTGGCCATAAAAACTTAATATGTCCCCTGCAACCAAACGAACTGTCAGAGACACAAATCTACAATGGACATAGTGTAAAATGGTCCAATTCTAGTAAGTTATTCATTTGGCATCATTCGAAGTGATAGAAATCAAGTTTTAATGAAAATTATCATATTCGGCCAAAACATGCTTTTCAGCCCCTGAAAAGCACATTTTGGCCATAAAAACTGAATATGTCCCCTGCAACCAAACGAACTGTCAGAGACACAAATCTACAATGGACATAGTGTAAAATGGTCCAATTCAAGTAAGTTATTCATTTGGCATCATTCAAATGGATAGAAATCAAGTTTTAATGAAAATTATCATACTCGGCCAAAACATGCTTTTCAGCCCCTGAAAAGCACATTTTGGCCATAAAAACTGAAAATGTCCCCTGCAACCAAACAAACTGTCGGAGACACAAATCTACAATGGACATAGTGTAAAATGGTCCAATTCAAGTAAGTTATTCATTTGGCATCATTCGAAGTGATAGAAATCAAGTTTTAATGAAAATTATCATATTCGGCCAAAACATGCTTTTCAGCCCCTGAAAAGCACATTTTGGCCATAAAAACTGAATATGTCCCCTGCAACCAAACGAACTGTCAGAGACACAAATCTACAATGGACATAGTGTAAAATGGTCCAATTCAAGTAAGTTATTCATTTGGCATCATTCAAATGGATAGAAATCAAGTTTTAATGAAAATTATCATACTCGGCCAAAACATGCTTTTCAGCCCCTGAAAAGCACATTTTGGCCATAAAAACTGAAAATGTCCCCTGCAACCAAACAAACTGTCGGAGACACAAATCTACAATGGACATAGTGTAAAATGGTCCAATTCAAGTAAGTTATTCATTTGGCATCATTCGAAGTGATAGAAATCAAGTTTTAATGAAAATTATCATATTCGGCCAAAACATGCTTTTCAGCCCCTGAAAAGCACATTTTGGCCATAAAAACTGAATATGTCCCCTGCAACCAAACGAACTGTCAGAGAAACAAATCTACAATGGACATAGTGTAAAATGGTCCAATTCAAGTAAGATATTCATTTGGCATCATTCGAATGGATAGAAATCAAGTTTTAATGAAAATTATCATATTCTGCCAAAACGTGCTTTTCAGCCCCTGAAAAGCACATTTTGGCCATAAAAACTGAATATGTCCCCTGCAACCAAACGAACTGTCAGAGATACAAATCTACAATGGACATAGTGTAAAATGGTCCAATTCAAGTAAATTATTCATTTGGCATCATTCGAAGTGATAGAAATTAAGTTTTAATGAAAATTATCAAACTCGGCCAAAACATGCTTTTCAGCCCCTGAAAAGCACATTTTGGCCATAAAAACTTAATATGTCCCCTGCAACCAAACGAACTGTCAGAGACACAAATCTACAATGGACATAGTGTAAATGGTCCAATTCAAGTAAGTTATTCATTTGGCATCATTCAAATGGATAGAAATCAAGTTTTAATGAAAATTATCATACTCGGCCAAAATATGCTTTTCAGCCCCTGAAAAGCACATTTTGGCCATAAAAACTGAAAATGTCCCCTGCAACCAAACAAACTGTCGGAGACACAAATCTACAATGGACATAGTGTAAAATGGTCCAATTCAAGTAAGTTATTCATTTGGCATCATTCGAAGTGATAGAAATCAAGTTTTAATGAAAATTATCATATTCGGCCAAAACATGCTTTCAGCCCCTGAAAATCACATTTTGGCCATAAAAACTGAAAATGTCCCCTGCAACCAAACGAACTGTCGGAGACACAAAATCTACAATGGACATAGTGTAAAATGGTCCAATTCAAGTAAGTTATTCATTTGGCATCATTCGAAGTGATAGAAATCAAGTTTTAATGAAAATTATCATACTCGGCCAAAACATGCTTTTCAGCCCCTGAAAAGCACATTTTGGCCATAAAAACTTAATATGTCCCCTGCAACCAAACGAACTGTCAGAGACACAAATCTACAATGGACATAGTGTAAAATGGTCCAATTCAAGTAAATTATTCATTTGGCATCATTCAAATGGATAGAAATCAAGTTTTAATGAAAATTATCATACTCGGCCAAAACATGCTTTTCAGCCCCTGAAAAGCACATTTTGGCCATAAAAACTGAAAATGTCCCCTGCAACCAAACAAACTGTCGGAGACACAAATCTACAATGGACATAGTGTAAAATGGTCCAATTCAAGTAAGTTATTCATTTGGCATCATTCGAAGTGATAGAAATCAAGTTTTAATGAAAAATTATCATATTCGGCCAAAACATGCTTTTCAGCCCCTGAAAAGCACATTTTGGCCATAAAAACTGAATATGTCCCCTGCAACCAAACGAACTGTCAGAGAAACAAATCTACAATGGACATAGTGTAAAATGGTCCAATTCAAGTAAGATATTCATTTGGCATCATTCGATTGGATAGAAATCAAGTTTTAATGAAAATTATCATATTCTGCCAAAACGTGCTTTTCAGCCCCTGAAAAGCACATTTTGGCCATAAAAACTGAATATGTCCCCTGCAACCAAACGAACTGTCAGAGATACAAATCTACAATGGACATAGTGTAAAATGGTCCAATTCAAGTAAATTATTCATTTGGCATCATTCGAAGTGATAGAAATTAAGTTTTAATGAAAATTATCAAACTCGGCCAAAACATGCTTTTCAGCCCCTGAAAAGCACATTTTGGCCATAAAAACTGAATATGTCCCCTGCAACCAAACGAACTGTCAGAGACACAAATCTACAATGGACATAGTGTAAAATGGTCCAATTCAAGTAAGTTATTCATTTGGCATCATTCAAATGGATAGAAATCAAGTTTTAATGAAAATTATCATACTCGGCCAAAACATGCTTTTCAGCCCCTGAAAAGCACATTTTGGCCATAAAAACTGAAAATGTCCCCTGCAACCAAACAAACTGTCGGAGACACAAATCTACAATGGACATAGTGTAAAATGGTCCAATTCAAGTAAGTTATTCATTTGGCATCATTCGAAGTGATAGAAATCAAGTTTTAATGAAAATTATCATATTCGCCCAAAACATGCTTTTCAGCCCCTGAAAAGCACATTTTGGCCATAAAAACTGAATATGTCCCCTGCAACCAAACGAACTGTCAGAGACACAAATCTACAATGGACATAGTGTAAAATGGTCCAATTCAAGTAAGTTATTCATTTGGCATCATTCGAAGTGATAGAAATCAAGTTTTAATGAAAATTATCATATTCGGCCAAAACATGCTTTTCAGCCCCTGAAAAGCACATTTTGGCCATAAAAACTGAATATGTCCCCTGCAACCAAACGAACTGTCAGAGACACAAATCTACAATGGACATAGTGTAAAATGGTCCAATTCAAGTAAGTTATTCATTTGGCATCATTCAAATGGATAGAAATCAAGTTTTAATGAAAATTATCATACTCGGCCAAAACATGCTTTTCAGCCCCTGAAAAGCACATTTTGGCCATAAAAACTGAATATGTCCCCTGCAACCAAACGAACTGTCAGAGACACAAATCTACAATGGACATAGTGTAAAATGGTCCAATTCAAGTAAGTTATTCATTTGGCATCATTCAAATGGATAGAAATCAAGTTTTAATGAAAATTATCATACTCGGCCAAAACATGCTTTTCAGCCCCTGAAAAGCACATTTTGGCCATAAAAACTGAAAATGTCCCCTGCAACCAAACAAACTGTCGGAGACACAAATCTACAATGGACATAGTGTAAAATGGTCCAATTCAAGTAAGTTATTCATTTGGCATCATTCGAAGTGATAGAAATCAAGTTTTAATGAAAATTATCATATTCGGCCAAAACATGCTTTTCAGCCCCTGAAAAGCACATTTTGGCCATAAAAACTGAATATGTCCCCTGCAACCAAACGAACTGTCAGAGACACAAATCTACAATGGACATAGTGTAAAATGGTCCAATTCAAGTAAGTTATTCATTTGGCATCATTCGAAGTGATAGAAATCAAGTTTTAATGAAAATTATCATACTCGGCCAAAACATGCTTTTCAGCCTCTGAAAAGCACATTTTGGCCATAAAAACTTAATATGTCCCCTGCAACCAAACGAACTGTCAGAGACACAAATCTACAATGGACATAGTGTAAAATGGTCCAATTCAAGTAAGTTATTCATTTGGCATCATTCAAATGGATAGAAATCAAGTTTTAATGAAAATTATCATACTCGGCCAAAACATGCTTTTCAGCCCCGGAAAAGCACATTTTGGCCATAAAAACTGAAAATGTCCCCTGCAACCAAACAAACTGTCGGAGACACAAATCTACAATGGACATAGTGTAAAATGGTCCAATTCAAGTAAGTTATTCATTTGGCATCATTCGAAGTGATAGAAATCAAGTTTTAATGAAAATTATCATTTTCGGCCAAAACATGCTTTTCAGCCCCTGAAAAGCACATTTTGGCCATAAAAACTGAATATGTCCCCTGCAACCAAACGAACTGTCAGAGACACAAATCTACAATGGACATAGTGTAAAATGGTCCAATTCAAGTAAGTTATTCATTTGGCATCATTCAAATGGATAGAAATCAAGTTTTAATGAAAATTATCATACTCGGCCAAAACATGCTTTTCAGCCCCTGAAAAGCACATTTTGGCCATAAAAACTGAAAATGTCCCCTGCAACCAAACAAACTGTCGGAGACACAAATCTACAATGGACATAGTGTAAAATGGTCCAATTCAAGTAAGTTATTCATTTGGCATCATTCGAAGTGATAGAAATCAAGTTTTAATGAAAATTATCATATTCGGCCAAAACATGCTTTTCAGCCCCTGAAAAGCACATTTTGGCCATAAAAACTGAATATGTCCCCTGCAACCAAACGAACTGTCAGAGACACAAATCTACAATGGACATAGTGTAAAATGGTCCAATTCAAGTAAGTTATTCATTTGGCATCATTCAAATGGATAGAAATCAAGTTTTAATGAAAATTATCATACTCGGCCAAAACATGCTTTTCAGCCCCTGAAAAGCACATTTTGGCCATAAAAACTGAAAATGTCCCCTGCAACCAAACAAACTGTCGGAGACACAAATCTACAATGGACATAGTGTAAAATGGTCCAATTCAAGTAAGTTATTCATTTGGCATCATTCGAAGTGATAGAAATCAAGTTTTAATGAAAATTATCATATTCGGCCAAAACATGCTTTTCAGCCCCTGAAAAGCACATTTTGGCCATAAAAACTTAATATGTCCCCTGCAACCAAACGAACTGTCAGAGACACAAATCTACAATGGACATAGTGTAAAATGGTCCAATTCAAGTAAGTTATTCATTTGGCATCATTCAAATGGATAGAAATCAAGTTTTAATGAAAATTATCATACTCGGCCAAAACATGCTTTTCAGCCCCTGAAAAGCACATTTTGGCCATAAAAAATGAAAATGTCCCCTGCAACCAAACAAACTGTCGGAGACACAAATCTACAATGGACATAGTGTAAAATGGTCCAATTCAAGTAAGTTATTCATTTGGCATCATTCGAAGTGATAGAAATCAAGTTTTAATGAAAATTAGCATATTCGGCCAAAACATGCTTTTCAGCCCCTGAAAAGCACATTTTGGCCATAAAAACTGAAATTGTCCCCTGCAACCAAACGAACTGTCGGAGACACAAATCTACAATGGACATAGTGTAAAATGGTCCAATTCAAGTAAGTTATTCATTTGGCATCATTCGAAGTGATAGAAATCAAGTTTTAATGAAAATTATCATACTCGGCCAAAACATGCTTTTCAGCCCCTGAAAAGCACATTTTGGCCATAAAAACTGAAAATGTCCCCTGCAACCAAACAAACTGTCGGAGACACAAATCTACAATGGACATAGTGTAAAATGGTCCAATTCAAGTAAGTTATTCATTTGGCATCATTCGAAGTGATAGAAATCAAGTTTTAATGAAAATTATCATACTCGGCCAAAACATGCTTTTCAGCCCCTGAAAAGCACATTTTGGCCATAAAAACTGAATATGTCCCCTGCAACCAAACGAACTGTCAGAGACACAAATCTACAATGGACATAGTGTAAAATGGTCCAATTCAAGTAAGTTATTCATTTGGCATCATTCAAATGGATAGAAATCAAGTTTTAATGAAAATTATCATACTCGGCCAAAACATGCTTTTCAGCCCCTGAAAAGCACATTTTGGCCATAAAAACTGAAAATGTCCCCTCAACCAAACACTGTCGGAGACACAAATCTACAATGGACATATGTGTAAAATGGTCCAATTCAAGTAAGTTATTCATTTGGCATCATTCGAAGTGATAGAAATTAAGTTTTAATGAAAATTATCATACTCTGCCAAAACATGCTTTTCAGCCTCTGAAAAGCACATTTTGGCCATAAAAACTGAAAATGTCCCCTGCAACCAAACGAACTGTCAGAGACACAAATCTACAATGGACATAGTGTAAAATGGTCCAATTCAAGTAAGTTATTCATTTGGCATCATTCGAAGTGATAGAAATCAAGTTTTAATGAAAATTATCATACTCGGCCAAAACATGCTTTTCAGCCCCTGAAAAGCACATTTTGGCCATAAAAACTGAATATGTCCCCTGCAACCAAACGAACTGTCAGAGAAACAAATCTACAATGGACATAGTGTAAAATGGTCCAATTCAAGTAAGATATTCATTTGGCATCATTCGAATGGATAGAAATCAAGTTTTAATGAAAATTATCATATTCTGCCAAAACGTGCTTTTCAGCCCCTGAAAAGCACATTTTGGCCATAAAAACTGAATATGTCCCCTGCAACCAAACAAACTGTCAGAGATACAAATCTACAATGGACATAGTGTAAAATGGTCCAATTCAAGTAAATTATTCATTTGGCATCATTCGAAGTGATAGAAATTAAGTTTTAATGAAAATTATCAAACTCGGCCAAAACATGCTTTTCAGCCCCTGAAAAGCACATTTTGGCCATAAAAACTGAATATGTCCCCTGCAACCAAACGAACTGTCAGAGACACAAATCTACAATGGACATAGTGTAAAATGGTCCAATTCAAGTAAGTTATTCATTTGGCATCATTCAAATGGATAGAAATCAAGTTTTAATGAAAATTATCATACTCGGCCAAAACATGCTTTTCAGCCCCTGAAAAGCACATTTTGGCCATAAAAACTGTAAATGTCCCCTGCAACCAAACAAACTGTCGGAGACACAAATCTACAATGGACATAGTGTAAAATGGTCCAATTCAAGTAAGTTATTCATTTGGCATCATTCGAAGTGATAGAAATCAAGTTTTAATGAAAATTATCATATTCGGCCAAAACATGCTTTTCAGCCCCTGAAAAGCACATTTTGGCCATAAAAACTGAATATGTCCCCTGCAACCAAACGAACTGTCAGAGACACAAATCTACAATGGACATAGTGTAAAATGGTCCAATTCAAGTAAGTTATTCATTTGGCATCATTCGAAGTGATAGAAATCAAGTTTTAATGAAAATTATCATACTCAGCCAAAACATGCTTTTCAGCCCCTGAAAAGCACATTTTGGCCATAAAAACTTAATATGTCCCCTGCAACCAAACGAACTGTCAGAGACACAAATCTACAATGGACATAGTGTAAAATGGTCCAATTCAAGTAAGTTATTCATTTGGCATCATTCGAAGTGATAGAAATCAAGTTTTAATGAAAATTATCATATTCGGCCAAAACATGCTTTTCAGCCCCTGAAAAGCACATTTTGGCCATAAAAACTGAATATGTCCCCTGCAACCAAACGAACTGTCAGAGACACAAATCTACAATGGACATAGTGTAAAATGGTCCAATTCAAGTAAGTTATTCATTTGGCATCATTCAAATGGATAGAAATCAAGTTTTAATGAAAATTATCATACTCGGCCAAAACATGCTTTTCAGCCCCTGAAAAGCACATTTTGGCCATAAAAACTGAAAATGTCCCCTGCAACCAAACAAACTGTCGGAGACACAAATCTACAATGGACATAGTGTAAAATGGTCCAATTCAAGTAAGTTATTCATTTGGCATCATTCGAAGTGATAGAAATCAAGTTTTAATGAAAATTATCATATTCGGCCAAAACATGCTTTTCAGCCCCTGAAAAGCACATTTTGGCCATAAAAACTGAATATGTCCCCTGCAACCAAACGAACTGTCAGAGACACAAATCTACAATGGACATAGTGTAAAATGGTCCAATTCAAGTAAGTTATTCATTTGGCATCATTCAAATGGATAGAAATCAAGTTTTAATGAAAATTATCATACTCGGCCAAAACATGCTTTTCAGCCCCTGAAAAGCACATTTTGGCCATAAAAACTGAAAATGTCCCCTGCAACCAAACAAACTGTCGGAGACACAAATCTACAATGGACATAGTGTAAAATGGTCCAATTCAAGTAAGTTATTCATTTGGCATCATTCGAAGTGATAGAAATCAAGTTTTAATGAAAATTATCATATTCGGCCAAAACATGCTTTTCAGCCCCTGAAAAGCACATTTTGGCCATAAAAACTGAATATGTCCCCTGCAAACAAACGAACTGTCAGAGAAACAAATCTACAATGGACATAGTGTAAAATGGTCCAATTCAAGTAAGATATTCATTTGGCATCATTCGAATGGATAGAAATCAAGTTTTAATGAAAATTATCATATTCTGCCAAAACGTGCTTTTCAGCCCCTGAAAAGCACATTTTGGCCATAAAAACTGAATATGTCCCCTGCAACCAAACGAACTGTCAGAGATACAAATCTACAATGGACATAGTGTAAAATGGTCCAATTCAAGTAAATTATTCATTTGGCATCATTCGAAGTGATAGAAATTAAGTTTTAATGAAAATTATCAAACTCAGCCAAAACATGCTTTTCAGCCCCTGAAAAGCACATTTTGGCCATAAAAACTGAATATGTCCCCTGCAACCAAACGAACTGTCAGAGACACAAATCTACAATGGACATAGTGTAAAATGGTCCAATTCAAGTAAGTTATTCATTTGGCATCATTCGAAGTGATAGAAATCAAGTTTTAATGAAAATTATCATACTCGGCCAAAACATGCTTTTCAGCCCCTGAAAAGCACATTTTGGCCATAAAAACTGTAAATGTCCCCTGCAACCAAACAAACTGTAGGAGACACAAATCTACAATGGACATAGTGTAAAATGGTCCAATTCAAGTAAGTTATTCATTTGGCATCATTCAAATGGATAGAAATCAAGTTTTAATGAAAATTATCATACTCGGCCAAAACATGCTTTTCAGCCCCTGAAAAGCACATTTTGGCCATAAAAACTGAATATGTCCCCTGCAACCAAACGAACTGTCAGAGACACAAATCTACAATGGACATAGTGTAAAATGGTCCAATTCAAGTAAGTTATTCATTTGGCATCATTCAAATGGATAGAAATCAAGTTTTAATGAAAATTATCATACTCGGCCAAAACATGCTTTTCAGCCCCTGAAAAGCACATTTTGGCCATAAAAACTGAAAATGTCCCCTGCAACCAAACAAACTGTCGGAGACACAAATCTACAATGGACATAGTGTAAAATGGTCCAATTCAAGTAAGTTATTCATTTGGCATCATTCGAAGTGATAGAAATCAAGTTTTAATGAAAATTATCATATTCGGCCAAAACATGCTTTTCAGCCCCTGAAAAGCACATTTTGGCCATAAAAACTGAATATGTCCCCTGCAAACAAACGAACTGTCAGAGAAACAAATCTACAATGGACATAGTGTAAAATGGTCCAATTCAAGTAAGATATTCATTTGGCATCATTCGAATGGATAGAAATCAAGTTTTAATGAAAATTATCATATTCTGCCAAAACGTGCTTTTCAGCCCCTGAAAAGCACATTTTGGCCATAAAAACTGAATATGTCCCCTGCAACCAAACGAACTGTCAGAGATACAAATCTACAATGGACATAGTGTAAAATGGTCCAATTCAAGTAAATTATTCATTTGGCATCATTCGAAGTGATAGAAATTAAGTTTTAATGAAAATTATCAAACTCAGCCAAAACATGCTTTTCAGCCCCTGAAAAGCACATTTTGGCCATAAAAACTGAATATGTCCCCTGCAACCAAACGAACTGTCAGAGACACAAATCTACAATGGACATAGTGTAAAATGGTCCAATTCAAGTAAGTTATTCATTTGGCATCATTCGAAGTGATAGAAATCAAGTTTTAATGAAAATTATCATACTCGGCCAAAACATGCTTTTCAGCCCCTGAAAAGCACATTTTGGCCATAAAAACTGTAAATGTCCCCTGCAACCAAACAAACTGTAGGAGACACAAATCTACAATGGACATAGTGTAAAATGGTCCAATTCAAGTAAGTTATTCATTTGGCATCATTCAAATGGATAGAAATCAAGTTTTAATGAAAATTATCATACTCGGCCAAAACATGCTTTTCAGCCCCTGAAAAGCACATTTTGGCCATAAAAACTGAATATGTCCCCTGCAACCAAACGAACTGTCAGAGACACAAATCTACAATGGACATAGTGTAAAATGGTCCAATTCAAGTAAGTTATTCATTTGGCATCATTCAAATGGATAGAAATCAAGTTTTAATGAAAATTATCATACTCGGCCAAAACATGCTTTTCAGCCCCTGAAAAGCACATTTTGGCCATAAAAACTGAAAATGTCCCCTGCAACCAAACAAACTGTCGGAGACACAAATCTACAATGGACATAGTGTAAAATGGTCCAATTCAAGTAAGTTATTCATTTGGCATCATTCGAAGTGATAGAAATCAAGTTTTAATGAAAATTATCATATTCGCCCAAAACATGCTTTTCAGCCCCTGAAAAGCACATTTTGGCCATAAAAACTGAATATGTCCCCTGCAACCAAACGAACTGTCAGAGACACAAATCTACAATGGACATAGTGTAAAATGGTCCAATTCAAGTAAGTTATTCATTTGGCATCATTCAAATGGATAGAAATCAAGTTTTAATGAAAATTATCATACTCGGCCAAAACATGCTTTTCAGCCCCTGAAAAGCACATTTTGGCCATAAAAACTGAATATGTCCCCTGCAACCAAACGAACTGTCAGAGACACAAATCTACAATGGACATAGTGTAAAATGGTCCAATTCAAGTAAGTTATTCATTTGGCATCATTCAAATGGATAGAAATCAAGTTTTAATGAAAATTATCATACTGGGCCAAAACATGCTTTTCAGCCCCTGAAAAGCACATTTTGGCCATAAAAACTGAAAATGTCCCCTGCAACCAAACAAACTGTCGGAGACACAAATCTACAATGGACATAGTGTAAAATGGTCCAATTAAAGTAAGTTATTCATTTGGCATCATTCGAAGTGATAGAAATCAAGTTTTAATGAAAATTATCATACTCGGCCAAAACATGCTTTTCAGCCCCTGAAAAGCACATTTTGGCCATAAAAACTGTAAATGTCCCCTGCAACCAAACAAACTGTCGGAGACACAAATCTACAATGGACATAGTGTAAAATGGTCCAATTCAAGTAAGTTATTCATTTGGCATCATTCAAATGGATAGAAATCAAGTTTTAATGAAAATTATCATACTCGGCCAAAACATGCTTTTCAGCCCCTGAAAAGCACATTTTGGCCATAAAAACTGAATATGTCCCCTGCAACCAAACGAACTGTCAGAGACACAAATCTACAATGGACATAGTGTAAAATGGTCCAATTCAAGTAAGTTATTCATTTGGCATCATTCAAATGGATAGAAATCAAGTTTTAATGAAAATTATCATATTCGGCCAAAACATGCTTTTCAGCCCCTGAAAAGCACATTTTGGCCATAAAAACTGAATATGTCCCCTGCAACCAAACGAACTGTCAGAGACACAAATCTACAATGGACATAGTGTAAAATGGTCCAATTCAAGTAAGTTATTCATTTGGCATCATTCGAAGTGATAGAAATCAAGTTTTAATGAAAATTATCATACTCGGCCAAAACATGCTTTTCAGCCCCTGAAAAGCACATTTTGGCCATAAAAACTTAATATGTCCCCTGCAACCAAACGAACTGTCGGAGACACAAATCTACAATGGACATAGTGTAAAATGGTCCAATTCAAGTAAGTTATTCATTTGGCATCAATCGAAGTGATAGAAATCAAGTTTTAATGAAAATTATCAAACTCGGCCAAAACATGCTTTTCAGCCCCTGAAAAGCACATTTTGGCCATAAAAACTGAAAATGTCCCCTGCAACCAAACGAACTGTCGGAGACACAAATCTACAATGGACATAGTGTAAAATGGTCCAATTCAAGTAAGTTATTCATTTGGCATCATTCGAAGTGATAGAAATCAAGTTTTAATGAAAATTATCATACTCGGCCAAAACATGCTTTTCAGCCCCTGAAAAGCACATTTTGGCCATAAAAACTGAATATGTCCCCTGCAACCAAACGAACTGTCAGAGACACAAATCTACAATGGACATAGTGTAAAATGGTCCAATTCAAGTAAGTTATTCATTTGGCATCATTCAAATGGATAGAAATCAAGTTTTAATGAAAATTATCATACTCGGCCAAAACATGCTTTTCAGCCCCTGAAAAGCACATTTTGGCCATAAAAACTGAAAATGTCCCCTGCAACCAAACGAACTGTCGGAGACACAAATCTACAATGGACATAGTGTAAAATGGTCCAATTCAAGTAAGTTATTCATTTGGCATCATTCGAAGTGATAGAAATCAAGTTTTAATGAAAATTATCATACTCGGCCAAAACATGCTTTTCAGCCCCTGAAAAGCACATTTTGGCCATAAAAACTTAATATGTCCCCTGCAACCAAACGAACTGTCAGAGACACAAATCTACAATGGACATAGTGTAAAATGGTCCAATTCAAGTAAATTATTCATTTGGCATCATTCAAATGGATAGAAATCAAGTTTTAATGAAAATTATCATACTCGGCCAAAACATGCTTTTCAGCCCCTGAAAAGCACATTTTGGCCATAAAAACTGAAAATGTCCCCTGCAACCAAACAAACTGTCGGAGACACAAATCTACAATGGACATAGTGTAAAATGGTCCAATTCAAGTAAGTTATTCATTTGGCATCATTCGAAGTGATAGAAATCAAGTTTTAATGAAAATTATCATATTCGGCCAAAACATGCTTTTCAGCCCCTGAAAAGCACATTTTGGCCATAAAAACTGAATATGTCCCCTGCAACCAAACGAACTGTCAGAGAAACAAATCTACAATGGACATAGTGTAAAATGGTCCAATTCAAGTAAGATATTCATTTGGCATCATTCGATTGGATAGAAATTAAGTTTTAATGAAAATTATCATATTCTGCCAAAACGTGCTTTTCAGCCCCTGAAAAGCACATTTTGGCCATAAAAACTGAATATGTCCCCTGCAACCAAACGAACTGTCAGAGATACAAATCTACAATGGACATAGTGTAAAATGGTCCAATTCAAGAAAATTATTCATTTGGCATCATTCGAAGTGATAGAAATTAAGTTTTAATGAAAATTATCAAACTCGGCCAAAACATGCTTTTCAGCCCCTGAAAAGCACATTTTGGCCATAAAAACTGAATATGTCCCCTGCAACCAAACGAACTGTCAGAGACACAAATCTACAATGGACATAGTGTAAAATGGTCCAATTCAAGTAAGTTATTCATTTGGCATCATTCGAAGTGATAGAAATCAAGTTTTAATGAAAATTATCATACTCGGCCAAAACATGCTTTTCAGCCCCTGAAAAGCACATTTTGGCCATAAAAACTGAAAATGTCCCCTGCAACCAAACAAACTGTCGGAGACAAAAATCTACAATGGACATAGTGTAAAATGGTCCAATTCAAGTAAGTTATTCATTTGGCATCATTCGAAGTGATAGAAATCAAGTTTTAATGAAAATTATCATATTCGGCCAAAACATGCTTTTCAGCCCGTGAAAAGCACATTTTGGCCATAAAAACTGAAAATGTCCCCTGCAACCAAACGAACTGTCGGAGACACAAATCTACAATGGACATAGTGTAAAATGGTCCAATTCAAGTAAGTTATTCATTTGGCATCATTCGAAGTGATAGAAATCAAGTTTTAATGAAAATTATCATATTCGGCCAAAACATGCTTTTCAGCCCCTGAAAAGCACATTTTGGCCATAAAAACTGAAAATGTCCCCTGCAACCAAACGAACTGTCGGAGACACAAATCTACAATGGACATAGTGTAAAATGGTCCAATTCAAGTAAGTTATTCATTTGGCATCATTCGAAGTGATAGAAATCAAGTTTTAATGAAAATTATCATACTCGGCCAAAACATGCTTTTCAGCCCCTGAAAAGCACATTTTGGCCATAAAAACTTAATATGTCCCCTGCAACCAAACGAACTGTCAGAGACACAAATCTACAATGGACATAGTGTAAAATGGTCCAATTCAAGTAAATTATTCATTTGGCATCATTCAAATGGATAGAAATCAAGTTTTAATGAAAATTATCATACTCGGCCAAAACATGCTTTTCAGCCCCTGAAAAGCACATTTTGGCCATAAAAACTGAAAATGTCCCCTGCAACCAAACAAACTGTCGGAGACACAAATCTACAATGGACATAGTGTAAAATGGTCCAATTCAAGTAAGTTATTCATTTGGCATCATTCGAAGTGATAGAAATCAAGTTTTAATGAAAATTATCATATTCGGCCAAAACATGCTTTTCAGCCCCTGAAAAGCACATTTTGGCCATAAAAACTGAAAATGTCCCCTGCAACCAAACGAACTGTCGGAGACACAAATCTACAATGGACATAGTGTAAAATGGTCCAATTCAAGTAAGTTATTCATTTGGCATCAATCGAAGTGATAGAAATCAAGTTTTAATGAAAATTATCAAACTCGGCCAAAACATGCTTTTCAGCCCCTGAAAAGCACATTTTGGCCATAAAAACTGAAAATGTCCCCTGCAACCAAACGAACTGTCGGAGACACAAATCTACAATGGACATAGTGTAAAATGGTCCAATTCAAGTAAGTTATTCATTTGGCATCATTCGAAGTGATAGAAATCAAGTTTTAATGAAAATTATCATACTCGGCCAAAACATGCTTTTCAGCCCCTGAAAAGCACATTTTGGCCATAAAAACTGAATATGTCCCCTGCAACCAAACGAACTGTCGGAGACACAAATCTACAATGGACATAGTGTAAAATGGTCCAATTCAAGTAAGTTATTCATTTGGCATCAATCGAAGTGATAGAAATCAAGTTTTAATGAAAATTATCAAACTCGGCCAAAACATGCTTTTCAGCCCCTGAAAAGCACATTTTGGCCATAAAAACTGAAAATGTCCCCTGCAACCAAACGAACTGTCGGAGACACAAATCTACAATGGACATAGTGTAAAATGGTCCAATTCAAGTAAGTTATTCATTTGGCATCATTCGAAGTGATAGAAATCAAGTTTTAATGAAAATTATCATACTCGGCCAAAACATGCTTTTCAGCCCCTGAAAAGCACATTTTGGCCATAAATACTTAATATGTCCCCTGCAACCAAACGAACTGTCAGAGACACAAATCTACAATGGACATAGTGTAAAATGGTCCAATTCAAGTAAATTATTCTTTTGGCATCATTCAAATGGATAGAAATCAAGTTTTAATGAAAATTATCATACTCGGCCAAAACATGCTTTTCAGCCCCTGAAAAGCACATTTTGGCCATAAAAACTGAAAATGTCCCCTGCAACCAAACAAACTGTCGGAGACACAAATCTACAATGGACATAGTGTAAAATGGTCCAATTCAAGTAAGTTATTCATTTGGCATCATTCGAAGTGATAGAAATCAAGTTTTAATGAAAATTATCATATTCGGCCAAAACATGCTTTTCAGCCCGTGAAAAGCACATTTTGGCCATAAAAACTGAAAATGTCCCCTGCAACCAAACGAACTGTCGGAGACACAAATCTACAATGGACATAGTGTAAAATGGTCCAATTCAAGTAAGTTATTCATTTGGCATCATTCGAAGTGATAGAAATCAAGTTTTAATGAAAATTATCATATTCGGCCAAAACATGCTTTTCAGCCCCTGAAAAGCACATTTTGGCCATAAAAACTGAAAATGTCCCCTGCAACCAAACGAACTGTCGGAGACACAAATCTACAATGGACATAGTGTAAAATGGTCCAATTCAAGTAAGTTATTCATTTGGCATCATTCGAAGTGATAGAAATCAAGTTTTAATGAAAATTATCATACTCGGCCAAAACATGCTTTTCAGCCCCTGAAAAGCACATTTTGGCCATAAAAACTTAATATGTCCCCTGCAACCAAACGAACTGTCAGAGACACAAATCTACAATGGACATAGTGTAAAATGGTCCAATTCAAGTAAATTATTCATTTGGCATCATTCAAATGGATAGAAATCAAGTTTTAATGAAAATTATCATACTCGGCCAAAACATGCTTTTCAGCCCCTGAAAAGCACATTTTGGCCATAAAAACTGAAAATGTCCCCTGCAACCAAACAAACTGTCGGAGACACAAATCTACAATGGACATAGTGTAAAATGGTCCAATTCAAGTAAGTTATTCATTTGGCATCATTCGAAGTGATAGAAATCAAGTTTTAATGAAAATTATCATATTCGGCCAAAACATGCTTTTCAGCCCCTGAAAAGCACATTTTGGCCATAAAAACTGAAAATGTCCCCTGCAACCAAACGAACTGTCGGAGACACAAATCTACAATGGACATAGTGTAAAATGGTCCAATTCAAGTAAGTTATTCATTTGGCATCAATCGAAGTGATAGAAATCAAGTTTTAATGAAAATTATCAAACTCGGCCAAAACATGCTTTTCAGCCCCTGAAAAGCACATTTTGGCCATAAAAACTGAAAATGTCCCCTGCAACCAAACGAACTGTCGGAGACACAAATCTACAATGGACATAGTGTAAAATGGTCCAATTCAAGTAAGTTATTCATTTGGCATCATTCGAAGTGATAGAAATCAAGTTTTAATGAAAATTATCATACTCGGCCAAAACATGCTTTTCAGCCCCTGAAAAGCACATTTTGGCCATAAAAACTGAATATGTCCCCTGCAACCAAACGAACTGTCAGAGACACAAATCTACAATGGACATAGTGTAAAATGGTCCAATTCAAGTAAGTTATTCATTTGGCATCATTCAAATGGATAGAAATCAAGTTTTAATGAAAATTATCATACTCGGCCAAAACATGCTTTTCAGCCCCTGAAAAGCACATTTTGGCCATAAAAACTGAAAATGTCCCCTGCAACCAAACAAACTGTCGGAGACACAAATCTACAATGGACATAGTGTAAAATGTTCCAATTCAAGTAAGTTATTCATTTGGCATCATTCGAAGTGATAGAAATCAAGTTTTAATGAAAATTATCATATTCGGCCAAAACATGCTTTTCAGCCCCTGAAAAGCACATTTTGGCCATAAAAACTGAATATGTCCCCTGCAACCAAACGAACTGTCAGAGACACAAATCTACAATGGACATAGTGTAAAATGGTCCAATTCAAGTAAGTTATTCATTTGGCATCATTCGAAGTGATAGAAATCAAGTTTTAATGAAAATTATCATACTCGGCCAAAACATGCTTTTCAGCCCCTGAAAAGCACATTTTGGCCATAAAAACTGAATATGTCCCCTGCAACCAAACGAACTGTCAGAGACACAAATCTACAATGGACATAGTGTAAAATGGTCCAATTCAAGTAAGTTATTCATTTGGCATCATTCGAAGTGATAGAAATCAAGTTTTAATGAAAATTATCATATTCGGCCAAAACATGCTTTTCAGCCCCTGAAAAGCACATTTTGGCCATAAAAACTGAATATGTCCCCTGCAACCAAACGAACTGTCAGAGACACAAATCTACAATGGACATAGTGTAAAATGGTCCAATTCAAGTAAGTTATTCATTTGGCATCATTCAAATGGATAGAAATCAAGTTTTAATGAAAATTATCATACTCGGCCAAAACATGCTTTTCAGCTCCTGAAAAGCACATTTTGGCCATAAAAACTGAAAATGTCCCCTGCAACCAAACAAACTGTCGGAGACACAAATCTACAATGGACATAGTGTAAAATGGTCCAATTCAAGTAAGTTATTCATTTGGCATCATTCGAAGTGATAGAAATCAAGTTTTAATGAAAATTATCATATTCGGCCAAAACATGCTTTTCAGCCCCTGAAAAGCACATTTTGGCCATAAAAACTGAATATGTCCCCTGCAACCAAACGAACTGTCAGAGACACAAATCTACAATGGAAATAGTGTAAAATGGTCCAATTCAAGTAAGTTATTCATTTGGCATCATTCAAATGGATAGAAATCAAGTTTTAATGAAAATTATCATACTCGGCCAAAACATGCTTTTCAGCCCCTGAAAAGCACATTTTGGCCATAAAAACTGAAAATGTCCCCTGCAACCAAACAAACTGTCGGAGACACAAATCTACAATGGACATAGTGTAAAATGGTCCAATTCAAGTAAGTTATTCATTTGGCATCATTCGAAGTGATAGAAATCAAGTTTTAATGAAAATTATCATACTCGGCCAAAACATGCTTTTCAGCCCCTGAAAAGCACATTTTGGCCATAAAAACTGAATATGTCCCCTGCAACCAAACGAACTGTCAGAGACACAAATCTACAATGGACATAGTGTAAAATGGTCCAATTCAAGTAAGTTATTCATTTGGCATCATTCGAAGTGATAGAAATCAAGTTTTAATGAAAATTATCATATTCGGCCAAAACATGCTTTTCAGCCCCTGAAAAGCACATTTTGGCCATAAAAACTGAATATGTCCCCTGCAACCAAACGAACTGTCAGAGACACAAATCTACAATGGACATAGTGTAAAATGGTCCAATTCAAGTAAGTTATTCATTTGGCATCATTCAAATGGATAGAAATCAAGTTTTAATGAAAATTATCATACTCGGCCAAAACATGCTTTTCAGCTCCTGAAAAGCACATTTTGGCCATAAAAACTGAAAATGTCCCCTGCAACCAAACAAACTGTCGGAGACACAAATCTACAATGGACATAGTGTAAAATGGTCCAATTCAAGTAAGTTATTCATTTGGCATCATTCGAAGTGATAGAAATCAAGTTTTAATGAAAATTATCATATTCGGCCAAAACATGCTTTTCAGCCCCTGAAAAGCACATTTTGGCCATAAAAACTGAATATGTCCCCTGCAACCAAACGAACTGTCAGAGACACAAATCTACAATGGAAATAGTGTAAAATGGTCCAATTCAAGTAAGTTATTCATTTGGCATCATTCAAATGGATAGAAATCAAGTTTTAATGAAAATTATCATACTCGGCCAAAACATGCTTTTCAGCCCCTGAAAAGCACATTTTGGCCATAAAAACTGAAAATGTCCCCTGCAACCAAACAAACTGTCGGAGACACAAATCTACAATGGACATAGTGTAAAATGGTCCAATTCAAGTAAGTTATTCATTTGGCATCATTCGAAGTGATAGAAATCAAGTTTTAATGAAAATTATCATACTCGGCCAAAACATGCTTTTCAGCCCCTGAAAAGCACATTTTGGCCATAAAAACTTAATATGTCCCCTGCAACCAAACGAACTGTCAGAGACACAAATCTACAATGGACATAGTGTAAAATGGTCCAATTCAAGTAAATTATTCATTTGGCATCATTCAAATGGATAGAAATCAAGTTTTAATGAAAATTATCATACTCGGCCAAAACATGCTTTTCAGCCCCTGAAAAGCACATTTTGGCCATAAAAACTGAAAATGTCCCCTGCAACCAAACAAACTGTCGGAGACACAAATCTACAATGGACATAGTGTAAAATGGTCCAATTCAAGTAAGTTATTCATTTGGCATCATTCGAAGTGATAGAAATCAAGTTTTAATGAAAATTATCATATTCGGCCAAAACATGCTTTTCAGCCCCTGAAAAGCACATTTTGGCCATAAAAACTGAAAATGTCCCCTGCAACCAAACGAACTGTCGGAGACACAAATCTACAATGGACATAGTGTAAAATGGTCCAATTCAAGTAAGTTATTCATTTGGCATCAATCGAAGTGATAGAAATCAAGTTTTAATGAAAATTATCAAACTCGGCCAAAACATGCTTTTCAGCCCCTGAAAAGCACATTTTGGCCATAAAAACTGAAAATGTCCCCTGCAACCAAACGAACTGTCGGAGACACAAATCTACAATGGACATAGTGTAAAATGGTCCAATTCAAGTAAGTTATTCATTTGGCATCAATCGAAGTGATAGAAATCAAGTTTTAATGAAAATTATCAAACTCGGCCAAAACATGCTTTTCAGCCCCTGAAAAGCACATTTTGGCCATAAAAACTTAATATGTCCCCTGCAACCAAACGAACTGTCAGAGACACAAATCTACAATGGACATAGTGTAAAATGGTCCAATTCAAGTAAGTTATTCATTTGGCATCATTCGAAGTGATAGAAATCAAGTTTTAATGAAAATTATCATATTCGGCCAAAACATGCTTTTCAGCCCCTGAAAAGCACATTTTGGCCATAAAAACTGAAAATGTCCCCTGCAACCAAACGAACTGTCGGAGACACAAATCTACAATGGACATAGTGTAAAATGGTCCAATTCAAGTAAGTTATTCATTTGGCATCATTCGAAGTGATAGAAATCAAGTTTTAATGAAAATTATCATACTCGGCCAAAACATGCTTTTCAGCCCCTGAAAAGCACATTTTGGCCATAAATACTTAATATGTCCCCTGCAACCAAACGAACTGTAAGAGACACAAATCTACAATGGACATAGTGTAAAATGGTCCAATTCAAGTAAATTATTCTTTTGGCATCATTCAAATGGATAGAAATCAAGTTTTAATGAAAATTATCATACTCGGCCAAAACATGCTTTTCAGCCCCTGAAAAGCACATTTTGGCCATAAAAACTGAAAATGTCCCCTGCAACCAAACAAACTGTCGGAGACACAAATCTACAATGGACATAGTGTAAAATGGTCCAATTCAAGTAAGTTATTCATTTGGCATCATTCGAAGTGATAGAAATCAAGTTTTAATGAAAATTATCATATTCGGCCAAAACATGCTTTTCAGCCCCTGAAAAGCACATTTTGGCCATAAAAACTGAAAATGTCCCCTGCAACCAAACGAACTGTCGGAGACACAAATCTACAATGGACATAGTGTAAAATGGTCCAATTCAAGTAAGTTATTCATTTGGCATCATTCGAAGTGATAGAAATCAAGTTTTAATGAAAATTATCATATTCGGCCAAAACATGCTTTTCAGCCCCTGAAAAGCACATTTTGGCCATAAAAACTGAAAATGTCCCCTGCAACCAAACGAACTGTCGGAGACACAAATCTACAATGGACATAGTGTAAAATGGTCCAATTCAAGTAAGTTATTCATTTGGCATCATTCGAAGTGATAGAAATCAAGTTTTAATGAAAATTATCATACTCGGCCAAAACATGCTTTTCAGCCCCTGAAAAGCACATTTTGGCCATAAAAACTTAATATGTCCCCTGCAACCAAACGAACTGTCAGAGACACAAATCTACAATGGACATAGTGTAAAATGGTCCAATTCAAGTAAATTATTCATTTGGCATCATTCAAATGGATAGAAATCAAGTTTTAATGAAAATTATCATACTCGGCCAAAACATGCTTTTCAGCCCCTGAAAAGCACATTTTGGCCATAAAAACTGAAAATGTCCCCTGCAACCAAACAAACTGTCGGAGACACAAATCTACAATGGACATAGTGTAAAATGGTCCAATTCAAGTAAGTTATTCATTTGGCATCATTCGAAGTGATAGAAATCAAGTTTTAATGAAAATTATCATATTCGGCCAAAACATGCTTTTCAGCCCCTGAAAAGCACATTTTGGCCATAAAAACTGAAAATGTCCCCTGCAACCAAACGAACTGTCGGAGACATAAATCTACAATGGACATAGTGTAAAATGGTCCAATTCAAGTAAGTTATTCATTTGGCATCAATCGAAGTGATAGAAATCAAGTTTTAATGAAAATTATCAAACTCGGCCAAAACATGCTTTTCAGCCCCTGAAAAGCACATTTTGGCCATAAAAACTGAAAATGTCCCCTGCAACCAAACGAACTGTCGGAGACACAAATCTACAATGGACATAGTGTAAAATGGTCCAATTCAAGTAAGTTATTCATTTGGCATCATTCGAAGTGATAGAAATCAAGTTTTAATGAAAATTATCATACTCGGCCAAAACATGCTTTTCAGCCCCTGAAAAGCACATTTTGGCCATAAAAACTGAATATGTCCCCTGCAACCAAACGAACTGTCAGAGACACAAATCTACAATGGACATAGTGTAAAATGGTCCAATTCAAGTAAGTTATTCATTTGGCATCATTCAAATGGATAGAAATCAAGTTTTAATGAAAATTATCATACTCGGCCAAAACATGCTTTTCAGCCCCTGAAAAGCACATTTTGGCCATAAAAACTGAAAATGTCCCCTGCAACCAAACAAACTGTCGGAGACACAAATCTACAATGGACATAGTGTAAAATGTTCCAATTCAAGTAAGTTATTCATTTGGCATCATTCGAAGTGATAGAAATCAAGTTTTAATGAAAATTATCATATTCGGCCAAAACATGCTTTTCAGCCCCTGAAAAGCACATTTTGGCCATAAAAACTGAATATGTCCCCTGCAACCAAACGAACTGTCAGAGACACAAATCTACAATGGACATAGTGTAAAATGGTCCAATTCAAGTAAGTTATTCATTTGGCATCATTCGAAGTGATAGAAATCAAGTTTTAATGAAAATTATCATACTCGGCCAAAACATGCTTTTCAGCCCCTGAAAAGCACATTTTGGCCATAAAAACTGAATATGTCCCCTGCAACCAAACGAACTGTCAGAGACACAAATCTACAATGGACATAGTGTAAAATGGTCCAATTCAAGTAAGTTATTCATTTGGCATCATTCGAAGTGATAGAAATCAAGTTTTAATGAAAATTATCATATTCGGCCAAAACATGCTTTTCAGCCCCTGAAAAGCACATTTTGGCCATAAAAACTGAATATGTCCCCTGCAACCAAACGAACTGTCAGAGACACAAATCTACAATGGACATAGTGTAAAATGGTCCAATTCAAGTAAGTTATTCATTTGGCATCATTCAAATGGATAGAAATCAAGTTTTAATGAAAATTATCATACTCGGCCAAAACATGCTTTTCAGCTCCTGAAAAGCACATTTTGGCCATAAAAACTGAAAATGTCCCCTGCAACCAAACAAACTGTCGGAGACACAAATCTACAATGGACATAGTGTAAAATGGTCCAATTCAAGTAAGTTATTCATTTGGCATCATTCGAAGTGATAGAAATCAAGTTTTAATGAAAATTATCATATTCGGCCAAAACATGCTTTTCAGCCCCTGAAAAGCACATTTTGGCCATAAAAACTGAATATGTCCCCTGCAACCAAACGAACTGTCAGAGACACAAATCTACAATGGACATAGTGTAAAATGGTCCAATTCAAGTAAGTTATTCATTTGGCATCATTCAAATGGATAGAAATCAAGTTTTAATGAAAATTATCATACTCGGCCAAAACATGCTTTTCAGCCCCTGAAAAGCACATTTTGGCCATAAAAACTGAAAATGTCCCCTGCAACCAAACAAACTGTCGGAGACACAAATCTACAATGGACATAGTGTAAAATGGTCCAATTCAAGTAAGTTATTCATTTGGCATCATTCGAAGTGATAGAAATCAAGTTTTAATGAAAATTATCATACTCGGCCAAAACATGCTTTTCAGCCCCTGAAAAGCACATTTTGGCCATAAAAACTTAATATGTCCCCTGCAACCAAACGAACTGTCAGAGACAAAATCTACAATGGACATAGTGTAAAATGGTCCAATTCAAGTAAATTATTCATTTGGCATCATTCAAATGGATAGAAATCAAGTTTTAATGAAAATTATCATACTCGGCCAAAACATGCTTTTCAGCCCCTGAAAAGCACATTTTGGCCATAAAAACTGAAAATGTCCCCTGCAACCAAACAAACTGTCGGAGACACAAATCTACAATGGACATAGTGTAAAATGGTCCAATTCAAGTAAGTTATTCATTTGGCATCATTCGAAGTGATAGAAATCAAGTTTTAATGAAAATTATCATATTCGGCCAAAACATGCTTTTCAGCCCCTGAAAAGCACATTTTGGCCATAAAAACTGAAAATGTCCCCTGCAACCAAACGAACTGTCGGAGACACAAATCTACAATGGACATAGTGTAAAATGGTCCAATTCAAGTAAGTTATTCATTTGGCATCAATCGAAGTGATAGAAATCAAGTTTTAATGAAAATTATCAAACTCGGCCAAAACATGCTTTTCAGCCCCTGAAAAGCACATTTTGGCCATAAAAACTGAAAATGTCCCCTGCAACCAAACGAACTGTCGGAGACACAAATCTACAATGGACATAGTGTAAAATGGTCCAATTCAAGTAAGTTATTCATTTGGCATCATTCGAAGTGATAGAAATCAAGTTTTAATGAAAATTATCATACTCGGCCAAAACATGCTTTTCAGCCCCTGAAAAGCACATTTTGGCCATAAATACTTAATATGTCCCCTGCAACCAAACGAACTGTCAGAGACAAAATCTACAATGGACATAGTGTAAAATGGTCCAATTCAAGTAAATTATTCATTTGGCATCATTCAAATGGATAGAAATCAAGTTTTAATGAAAATTATCATACTCGGCCAAAACATGCTTTTCAGCCCCTGAAAAGCACATTTTGGCCATAAAAACTGAAAATGTCCCCTGCAACCAAACAAACTGTCGGAGACACAAATCTACAATGGACATAGTGTAAAATGGTCCAATTCAAGTAAGTTATTCATTTGGCATCATTCGAAGTGATAGAAATCAAGTTTTAATGAAAATTATCATATTCGGCCAAAACATGCTTTTCAGCCCCTGAAAAGCACATTTTGGCCATAAAAACTGAAAATGTCCCCTGCAACCAAACGAACTGTCGGAGACACAAATCTACAATGGACATAGTGTAAAATGGTCCAATTCAAGTAAGTTATTCATTTGGCATCAATCGAAGTGATAGAAATCAAGTTTTAATGAAAATTATCAAACTCGGCCAAAACATGCTTTTCAGCCCCTGAAAAGCACATTTTGGCCATAAAAACTGAAAATGTCCCCTGCAACCAAACAAACTGTCGGAGACACAAATCTACAATGGACATAGTGTAAAATGGTCCAATTCAAGTAAGTTATTCATTTGGCATCATTCGAAGTGATAGAAATCAAGTTTTAATGAAAATTATCATACTCGGCCAAAACATGCTTTTCAGCCCCTGAAAAGCACATTTTGGCCATAAATACTTAATATGTCCCCTGCAACCAAACGAACTGTCAGAGACACAAATCTACAATGGACATAGTGTAAAATGGTCCAATTCAAGTAAATTATTCTTTTGGCATCATTCAAATGGATAGAAATCAAGTTTTAATGAAAATTATCATACTCGGCCAAAACATGCTTTTCAGCCCCTGAAAAGCACATTTTGGCCATAAAAACTGAAAATGTCCCCTGCAACCAAACAAACTGTCGGAGACACAAATCTACAATGGACATAGTGTAAAATGGTCCAATTCAAGTAAGTTATTCATTTGGCATCATTCGAAGTGATAGAAATCAAGTTTTAATGAAAATTATCATATTCGGCCAAAACATGCTTTTCAGCCCCTGAAAAGCACATTTTGGCCATAAAAACTGAAAATGTCCCCTGCAACCAAACGAACTGTCGGAGACACAAATCTACAATGGACATAGTGTAAAATGGTCCAATTCAAGTAAGTTTTCATTTGGCATCAATCGAAGTGATAGAAATCAAGTTTTAATGAAAATTATCAAACTCGGCCAAAACATGCTTTTCAGCCCCTGAAAAGCACATTTTGGCCATAAAAACTGAAAATGTCCCCTGCAACCAAACGAACTGTCGGAGACACAAATCTACAATGGACATAGTGTAAAATGGTCCAATTCAAGTAAGTTATTCATTTGGCATCATTCGAAGTGATAGAAATCAAGTTTTAATGAAAATTATCATACTCGGCCAAAACATGCTTTTCAGCCCCTGAAAAGCACATTTTGGCCATAAAAACTTAATATGTCCCCTGCAACCAAACGAACTGTCAGAGACACAAATCTACAATGGACATAGTGTAAAATGGTCCAATTCAAGTAAGTTATTCATTTGGCATCATTCGAAGTGATAGAAATCAAGTTTTAATGAAAATTATCATATTCGGCCAAAACATGCTTTTCAGCCCCTGAAAAGCACATTTTGGCCATAAAAACTGAAAATGTCCCCTGCAACCAAACGAACTGTCGGAGACACAAATCTACAATGGACATAGTGTAAAATGGTCCAATTCAAGTAAGTTATTCATTTGGCATCATTCGAAGTGATAGAAATCAAGTTTTAATGAAAATTATCATATTCGGCCAAAACATGCTTTTCAGCCCCTGAAAAGCACATTTTGGCCATAAAAACTTAATATGTCCCCTGCAACCAAACGAACTGTAAGAGACACAAATCTACAATGGACATAGTGTAAAATGGTCCAATTCAAGTAAATTATTCATTTGGCATCATTCAAATGGATAGAAATCAAGTTTTAATGAAAATTATCATACTCGGCCAAAACATGCTTTTCAGCCCCTGAAAAGCACATTTTGGCCATAAAAACTGAATATGTCCCCTGCAACCAAACGAACTGTCAGAGACACAAATCTACAATGGACATAGTGTAAAATGGTCCAATTCAAGTAAGTTATTCATTTGGCATCATTCGAAGTGATAGAAATCAAGTTTTAATGAAAATTATCATATTCGGCCAAAACATGCTTTTCAGCCCCTGAAAAGCACATTTTGGCCATAAAAACTGAAAATGTCCCCTGCAACCAAACGAACTGTCGGAGACACAAATCTACAATGGACATAGTGTAAAATGGTCCAATTCAAGTAAGTTATTCATTTGGCATCATTCGAAGTGATAGAAATCAAGTTTTAATGAAAATTATCATATTCGGCCAAAACATGCTTTTCAGCCCCTGAAAAGCACATTTTGGCCATAAAAACTTAATATGTCCCCTGCAACCAAACGAACTGTAAGAGACACAAATCTACAATGGACATAGTGTAAAATGGTCCAATTCAAGTAAATTATTCATTTGGCATCATTCAAATGGATAGAAATCAAGTTTTAATGAAAATTATCATACTCGGCCAAAACATGCTTTTCAGCCCCTGAAAAGCACATTTTGGCCATAAAAACTGAATATGTCCCCTGCAACCAAACGAACTGTCAGAGACACAAATCTACAATGGACATAGTGTAAAATGGTCCAATTCAAGTAAGTTATTCATTTGGCATCATTCGAAGTGATAGAAATCAAGTTTTAATGAAAATTATCATATTCGGCCAAAACATGCTTTTCAGCCCCTGAAAAGCACATTTTGGCCATAAAAACTGAATATGTCCCCTGCAACCAAACGAACTGTCAGAGACACAAATCTACAATGGACATAGTGTAAAATGGTCCAATTCAAGTAAGTTATTCATTTGGCATCATTCAAATGGATAGAAATCAAGTTTTAATGAAAATTATCATACTCGGCCAAAACATGCTTTTCAGCTCCTGAAAAGCACATTTTGGCCATAAAAACTGAAAATGTCCCCTGCAACCAAACAAACTGTCGGAGACACAAATCTACAATGGACATAGTGTAAAATGGTCCAATTCAAGTAAGTTATTCATTTGGCATCATTCGAAGTGATAGAAATCAAGTTTTAATGAAAATTATCATATTCGGCCAAAACATTCTTTTCAGCCCCTGAAAAGCACATTTTGGCCATAAAAACTGAATATGTCCCCTGCAACCAAACGAACTGTCAGAGACACAAATCTACAATGGACATAGTGTAAAATGGTCCAATTCAAGTAAGTTATTCATTTGGCATCATTCAAATGGATAGAAATCAAGTTTTAATGAAAATTATCATACTCGGCCAAAACATGCTTTTCAGCCCCTGAAAAGCACATTTTGGCCATAAAAACTGAAAATGTCCCCTGCAACCAAACAAACTGTCGGAGACACAAATCTACAATGGACATAGTGTAAAATGGTCCAATTCAAGTAAGTTATTCATTTGGCATCATTCGAAGTGATAGAAATCAAGTTTTAATGAAAATTATCATACTCGGCCAAAACATGCTTTTCAGCCCCTGAAAAGCACATTTTGGCCATAAAAACTTAATATGTCCCCTGCAACCAAACGAACTGTCAGAGACAAAATCTACAATGGACATAGTGTAAAATGGTCCAATTCAAGTAAATTATTCATTTGGCATCATTCAAATGGATAGAAATCAAGTTTTAATGAAAATTATCATACTCGGCCAAAACATGCTTTTCAGCCCCTGAAAAGCACATTTTGGCCATAAAAACTGAAAATGTCCCCTGCAACCAAACAAACTGTCGGAGACACAAATCTACAATGGACATAGTGTAAAATGGTCCAATTCAAGTAAGTTATTCATTTGGCATCATTCGAAGTGATAGAAATCAAGTTTTAATGAAAATTATCATATTCGGCCAAAACATGCTTTTCAGCCCCTGAAAAGCACATTTTGGCCATAAAAACTGAAAATGTCCCCTGCAACCAAACGAACTGTCGGAGACACAAATCTACAATGGACATAGTGTAAAATGGTCCAATTCAAGTAAGTTATTCATTTGGCATCAATCGAAGTGATAGAAATCAAGTTTTAATGAAAATTATCAAACTCGGCCAAAACATGCTTTTCAGCCCCTGAAAAGCACATTTTGGCCATAAAAACTGAAAATGTCCCCTGCAACCAAACGAACTGTCGGAGACACAAATCTACAATGGACATAGTGTAAAATGGTCCAATTCAAGTAAGTTATTCATTTGGCATCATTCGAAGTGATAGAAATCAAGTTTTAATGAAAATTATCATACTCGGCCAAAACATGCTTTTCAGCCCCTGAAAAGCACATTTTGGCCATAAATACTTAATATGTCCCCTGCAACCAAACGAACTGTCAGAGACACAAATCTACAATGGACATAGTGTAAAATGGTCCAATTCAAGTAAATTATTCTTTTGGCATCATTCAAATGGATAGAAATCAAGTTTTAATGAAAATTATCATACTCGGCCAAAACATGCTTTTCAGCCCCTGAAAAGCACATTTTGGCCATAAAAACTGAAAATGTCCCCTGCAACCAAACAAACTGTCGGAGACACAAATCTACAATGGACATAGTGTAAAATGGTCCAATTCAAGTAAGTTATTCATTTGGCATCATTCGAAGTGATAGAAATCAAGTTTTAATGAAAATTATCATATTCGGCCAAAACATGCTTTTCAGCCCCTGAAAAGCACATTTTGGCCATAAAAACTGAAAATGTCCCCTGCAACCAAACGAACTGTCGGAGACACAAATCTACAATGGACATAGTGTAAAATGGTCCAATTCAAGTAAGTTTTCATTTGGCATCAATCGAAGTGATAGAAATCAAGTTTTAATGAAAATTATCAAACTCGGCCAAAACATGCTTTTCAGCCCCTGAAAAGCACATTTTGGCCATAAAAACTGAAAATGTCCCCTGCAACCAAACGAACTGTCGGAGACACAAATCTACAATGGACATAGTGTAAAATGGTCCAATTCAAGTAAGTTATTCATTTGGCATCATTCGAAGTGATAGAAATCAAGTTTTAATGAAAATTATCATACTCGGCCAAAACATGCTTTTCAGCCCCTGAAAAGCACATTTTGGCCATAAAAACTTAATATGTCCCCTGCAACCAAACGAACTGTCAGAGACACAAATCTACAATGGACATAGTGTAAAATGGTCCAATTCAAGTAAGTTATTCATTTGGCATCATTCGAAGTGATAGAAATCAAGTTTTAATGAAAATTATCATATTCGGCCAAAACATGCTTTTCAGCCCCTGAAAAGCACATTTTGGCCATAAAAACTGAAAATGTCCCCTGCAACCAAACGAACTGTCGGAGACACAAATCTACAATGGACATAGTGTAAAATGGTCCAATTCAAGTAAGTTATTCATTTGGCATCATTCGAAGTGATAGAAATCAAGTTTTAATGAAAATTATCATATTCGGCCAAAACATGCTTTTCAGCCCCTGAAAAGCACATTTTGGCCATAAAAACTTAATATGTCCCCTGCAACCAAACGAACTGTAAGAGACACAAATCTACAATGGACATAGTGTAAAATGGTCCAATTCAAGTAAATTATTCATTTGGCATCATTCAAATGGATAGAAATCAAGTTTTAATGAAAATTATCATACTCGGCCAAAACATGCTTTTCAGCCCCTGAAAAGCACATTTTGGCCATAAAAACTGAATATGTCCCCTGCAACCAAACGAACTGTCAGAGACACAAATCTACAATGGACATAGTGTAAAATGGTCCAATTCAAGTAAGTTATTCATTTGGCATCATTCGAAGTGATAGAAATCAAGTTTTAATGAAAATTATCATATTCGGCCAAAACATGCTTTTCAGCCCCTGAAAAGCACATTTTGGCCATAAAAACTGAAAATGTCCCCTGCAACCAAACAAACTGTCGGAGACACAAATCTACAATGGACATAGTGTAAAATGGTCCAATTCAAGTAAGTTATTCATTTGGCATCATTCGAAGTGATAGAAATCAAGTTTTAATGAAAATTATCATATTCGGCCAAAACATGCTTTTCAGCCCCTGAAAAGCACATTTTGGCCATAAAAACTGAAAATGTCCCCTGCAACCAAACGAACTGTCGGAGACACAAATCTACAATGGACATAGTGTAAAATGGTCCAATTCAAGTAAGTTATTCATTTGGCATCATTCGAAGTGATAGAAATCAAGTTTTAATGAAAATTATCATACTCGGCCAAAACATGCTTTTCAGCCCCTGAAAAGCACATTTTGGCCATAAAAACTGAATATGTCCCCTGCAACCAAACGAACTGTCAGAGACACAAATCTACAATGGACATAGTGTAAAATGGTCCAATTCAAGTAAGTTATTCATTTGGCATCATTCGAAGTGATAGAAATCAAGTTTTAATGAAAATTATCATATTCGGCCAAAACATGCTTTTCAGCCCCTGAAAAGCACATTTTGGCCATAAAAACTGAAAATGTCCCCTGCAACCAAACGAACTGTCGGAGACACAAATCTACAATGGACATAGTGTAAAATGGTCCAATTCAAGTAAGTTATTCATTTGGCATCATTTGAAGTGATAGAAATCAAGTTTTAATGAAAATTATCATACTCGGCCAAAACATGCTTTTCAGCCCCTGAAAAGCACATTTTGGCCATAAAAACTTAATATGTCCCCTGCAACCAAACGAACTGTCAGAGACACAAATCTACAATGGACATAGTGTAAAATGGTCCAATTCAAGTAAATTATTCATTTGGCATCATTCAAATGGATAGAAATCAAGTTTTAATGAAAATTATCATACTCGGCCAAAACATGCTTTTCAGCCCCTGAAAAGCACATTTTGGCCATAAAAACTGAATATGTCCCCTGCAACCAAACGAACTGTCAGAGACACAAATCTACAATGGACATAGTGTAAAATGGTCCAATTCAAGTAAGTTATTCATTTGGCATCATTCAAATGGATAGAAATCAAGTTTTAATGAAAATTATCATACTCGGCCAAAACATGCTTTTCAGCCCCTGAAAAGCACATTTTGGCCATAAAAACTGAAAATGTCCCCTGCAACCAAACAAACTGTCGGAGACACAAATCTACAATGGACATAGTGTAAAATGGTCCAATTCAAGTAAGTTATTCATTTGGCATCATTCGAAGTGATAGAAATCAAGTTTTAATGAAAATTATCATATTCGGCCAAAACATGCTTTTCAGCCCCTGAAAAGCACATTTTGGCCATAAAAACTGAAAATGTCCCCTGCAACCAAACGAACTGTCGGAGACACAAATCTACAATGGACATAGTGTAAAATGGTCCAATTCAAGTAAGTTATTCATTTGGCATCATTCGAAGTGATAGAAATCAAGTTTTAATGAAAATTATCATACTCGGCCAAAACATGCTTTTCAGCCCCTGAAAAGCACATTTTGGCCATAAAAACTTAATATGTCCCCTGCAACCAAACGAACTGTCAGAGACACAAATCTACAATGGACATAGTGTAAAATGGTCCAATTCAAGTAAGTTATTCATTTGGCATCATTCGAAGTGATAGAAATCAAGTTTTAATGAAAATTATCATATTCGGCCAAAACATGCTTTTCAGCCCCTGAAAAGCACATTTTGGCCATAAAAACTGAATATGTCCCCTGCAACCAAACGAACTGTCAGAGACACAAATCTACAATGGACATAGTGTAAAATGGTCCAATTCAAGTAAGTTATTCATTTGGAATCATTCAAATGGATAGAAATCAAGTTTTAATGAAAATTATCATACTCGGCCAAAACATGCTTTTCAGCCCCTGAAAAGCACATTTTGGCCATAAAAACTGAAAATGTCCCCTGCAACCAAACAAACTGTCGGAGACACAAATCTACAATGGACATAGTGTAAAATGGTCCAATTCAAGTAAGTTATTCATTTGGCATCATTCGAAGTGATAGAAATCAAGTTTTAATGAAAATTATCATATTCGGCCAAAACATGCTTTTCAGCCCCTGAAAAGCACATTTTGGCCATAAAAACTGAATATGTCCCCTGCAACGAAACGAACTGTCAGAGACACAAATCTACAATGGACATAGTGTAAAATGGTCCAATTCAAGTAAGTTATTCATTTGGCATCATTCAAATGGATAGAAATCAAGTTTTAATGAAAATTATCATACTCGGCCAAAACATGCTTTTCAGCCCCTGAAAAGCACATTTTGGCCATAAAAACTGAAAATGTCCCCTGCAACCAAACAAACTGTCGGAGACACAAATCTACAATGGACATAGTGTAAAATGGTCCAATTCAAGTAAGTTATTCATTTGGCATCATTCGAAGTGATAGAAATCAAGTTTTAATGAAAATTATCATATTCGGCCAAAACATGCTTTTCAGCCCCTGAAAAGCACATTTTGGCCATAAAAACTGAATATGTCCCCTGCAACCAAACGAACTGTCAGAGACACAAATCTACAATGGACATAGTGTAAAATGGTCCAATTCAAGTAAGTTATTCATTTGGCATCATTCAAATGGATAGAAATCAAGTTTTAATGAAAATTATCATACTCGGCCAAAACATGCTTTTCAGCCCCTGAAAAGCACATTTTGGCCATAAAAACTGAAAATGTCCCCTGCAACCAAACAAACTGTCGGAGACACAAATCTACAATGGACATAGTGTAAAATGGTCCAATTCAAGTAAGTTATTCATTTGGCATCATTCGAAGTGATAGAAATCAAGTTTTAATGAAAATTATCATATTCGGCCAAAACATGCTTTTCAGCCCCTGAAAAGCACATTTTGGCCATAAAAACTTAATATGTCCCCTGCAACCAAACGAACTGTCAGAGACACAAATCTACAATGGACATAGTGTAAAATGGTCCAATTCAAGTAAGTTATTCATTTGGCATCATTCAAATGGATAGAAATCAAGTTTTAATGAAAATTATCATACTCGGCCAAAACATGCTTTTCAGCCCCTGAAAAGCACATTTTGGCCATAAAAAATGAAAATGTCCCCTGCAACCAAACAAACTGTCGGAGACACAAATCTACAATGGACATAGTGTAAAATGGTCCAATTCAAGTAAGTTATTCATTTGGCATCATTCGAAGTGATAGAAATCAAGTTTTAATGAAAATTAGCATATTCGGCCAAAACATGCTTTTCAGCCCCTGAAAAGCACATTTTGGCCATAAAAACTGAAAATGTCCCCTGCAACCAAACGAACTGTCGGAGACACAAATCTACAATGGACATAGTGTAAAATGGTCCAATTCAAGTAAGTTATTCATTTGGCATCATTCGAAGTGATAGAAATCAAGTTTTAATGAAAATTATCATACTCGGCCAAAACATGCTTTTCAGCCCCTGAAAAGCACATTTTGGCCATAAAAACTTAATATGTCCCCTGCAACCAAACGAACTGTCAGAGACACAAATCTACAATGGACATAGTGTAAAATGGTCCAATTCAAGTAAATTATTCATTTGGCATCATTCAAATGGATAGAAATCAAGTTTTAATGAAAATTATCATACTCGGCCAAAACATGCTTTTCAGCCCCTGAAAAGCACATTTTGGCCATAAAAACTGAAAATGTCCCCTGCAACCAAACAAACTGTCGGAGACACAAATCTACAATGGACATAGTGTAAAATGGTCCAATTCAAGTAAGTTATTCATTTGGCATCATTCGAAGTGATAGAAATCAAGTTTTAATGAAAATTATCATATTCGGCCAAAACATGCTTTTCAGCCCCTGAAAAGCACATTTTGGCCATAAAAACTGAAAATGTCCCCTGCAACCAAACGAACTGTCGGAGACACAAATCTACAATGGACATAGTGTAAAATGGTCCAATTCAAGTAAGTTATTCATTTGGCATCATTCGAAGTGATAGAAATCAAGTTTTAATGAAAATTATCATACTCGGCCAAAACATGCTTTTCAGCCCCTGAAAAGCACATTTTGGCCATAAAAACTTAATATGTCCCCTGCAACCAAACGAACTGTCAGAGACACAAATCTACAATGGACATAGTGTAAAATGGTCCAATTCAAGTAAATTATTCATTTGGCATCATTCAAATGGATAGAAATCAAGTTTTAATGAAAATTATCATACTCGGCCAAAACATGCTTTTCAGCCCCTGAAAAGCACATTTTGGCCATAAAAACTGAAAATGTCCCCTGCAACCAAACAAACTGTCGGAGACACAAATCTACAATGGACATAGTGTAAAATGGTCCAATTCAAGTAAGTTATTCATTTGGCATCATTCGAAGTGATAGAAATCAAGTTTTAATGAAAATTATCATATTCGGCCAAAACATGCTTTTCAGCCCCTGAAAAGCACATTTTGGCCATAAAAACTGAAAATGTCCCCTGCAACCAAACGAACTGTCAGAGACACAAATCTACAATGGACATAGTGTAAAATGGTCCAATTCAAGTAAGTTATTCATTTGGCATCATTCGAAGTGATAGAAATCAAGTTTTAATGAAAATTATCATATTCGGCCAAAACATGCTTTTCAGCCCCTGAAAAGCACATTTTGGCCATAAAAACTGAATATGTCCCCTGCAACCAAACGAACTGTCAGAGACACAAATCTACAATGGACATAGTGTAAAATGGTCCAATTCAAGTAAGTTATTCATTTGGAATCATTCAAATGGATAGAAATCAAGTTTTAATGAAAATTATCATACTCGGCCAAAACATGCTTTTCAGCCCCTGAAAAGCACATTTTGGCCATAAAAACTGAAAATGTCCCCTGCAACCAAACAAACTGTCGGAGACACAAATCTACAATGGACATAGTGTAAAATGGTCCAATTCAAGTAAGTTATTCATTTGGCATCATTCGAAGTGATAGAAATCAAGTTTTAATGAAAATTATCATATTCGGCCAAAACATGCTTTTCAGCCCCTGAAAAGCACATTTTGGCCATAAAAACTGAATATGTCCCCTGCAACGAAACGAACTGTCAGAGACACAAATCTACAATGGACATAGTGTAAAATGGTCCAATTCAAGTAAGTTATTCATTTGGCATCATTCAAATGGATAGAAATCAAGTTTTAATGAAAATTATCATACTCGGCCAAAACATGCTTTTCAGCCCCTGAAAAGCACATTTTGGCCATAAAAACTGAAAATGTCCCCTGCAACCAAACAAACTGTCGGAGACACAAATCTACAATGGACATAGTGTAAAATGGTCCAATTCAAGTAAGTTATTCATTTGGCATCATTCGAAGTGATAGAAATCAAGTTTTAATGAAAATTATCATATTCGGCCAAAACATGCTTTTCAGCCCCTGAAAAGCACATTTTGGCCATAAAAACTGAATATGTCCCCTGCAACCAAACGAACTGTCAGAGACACAAATCTACAATGGACATAGTGTAAAATGGTCCAATTCAAGTAAGTTATTCATTTGGCATCATTCAAATGGATAGAAATCAAGTTTTAATGAAAATTATCATACTCGGCCAAAACATGCTTTTCAGCCCCTGAAAAGCACATTTTGGCCATAAAAACTGAAAATGTCCCCTGCAACCAAACAAACTGTCGGAGACACAAATCTACAATGGACATAGTGTAAAATGGTCCAATTCAAGTAAGTTATTCATTTGGCATCATTCGAAGTGATAGAAATCAAGTTTTAATGAAAATTATCATATTCGGCCAAAACATGCTTTTCAGCCCCTGAAAAGCACATTTTGGCCATAAAAACTGAAAATGTCCCCTGCAACCAAACAAACTGTCGGAGACACAAATCTACAATGGACATAGTGTAAAATGGTCCAATTCAAGTAAGTTATTCATTTGGCATCATTCGAAGTGATAGAAATCAAGTTTTAATGAAAATTATCATATTCGGCCAAAACATGCTTTTCAGCCCCTGAAAAGCACATTTTGGCCATAAAAACTGAATATGTCCCCTGCAACCAAACGAACTGTCAGAGACACAAATCTACAATGGACATAGTGTAAAATGGTCCAATTCAAGTAAGTTATTCATTTGGCATCATTCAAATGGATAGAAATCAAGTTTTAATGAAAATTATCATACTCGGCCAAAACATGCTTTTCAGCCCCTGAAAAGCACATTTTGGCCATAAAAACTGAAAATGTCCCCTGCAACCAAACAAACTGTCGGAGACACAAATCTACAATGGACATAGTGTAAAATGGTCCAATTCAAGTAAGTTATTCATTTGGCATCATTCGAAGTGATAGAAATCAAGTTTTAATGAAAATTATCATATTCGGCCAAAACATGCTTTTCAGCCCCTGAAAAGCACATTTTGGCCATAAAAACTTAATATGTCCCCTGCAACCAAACGAACTGTCAGAGACACAAATCTACAATGGACATAGTGTAAAATGGTCCAATTCAAGTAAGTTATTCATTTGGCATCATTCAAATGGATAGAAATCAAGTTTTAATGAAAATTATCATACTCGGCCAAAACATGCTTTTCAGCCCCTGAAAAGCACATTTTGGCCATAAAAAATGAAAATGTCCCCTGCAACCAAACAAACTGTCGGAGACACAAATCTACAATGGACATAGTGTAAAATGGTCCAATTCAAGTAAGTTATTCATTTGGCATCATTCGAAGTGATAGAAATCAAGTTTTAATGAAAATTAGCATATTCGGCCAAAACATGCTTTTCAGCCCCTGAAAAGCACATTTTGGCCATAAAAACTGAAAATGTCCCCTGCAACCAAACGAACTGTCGGAGACACAAATCTACAATGGACATAGTGTAAAATGGTCCAATTCAAGTAAGTTATTCATTTGGCATCATTCGAAGTGATAGAAATCAAGTTTTAATGAAAATTATCATACTCGGCCAAAACATGCTTTTCAGCCCCTGAAAAGCACATTTTGGCCATAAAAACTTAATATGTCCCCTGCAACCAAACGAACTGTCAGAGACACAAATCTACAATGGACATAGTGTAAAATGGTCCAATTCAAGTAAATTATTCATTTGGCATCATTCAAATGGATAGAAATCAAGTTTTAATGAAAATTATCATACTCGGCCAAAACATGCTTTTCAGCCCCTGAAAAGCACATTTTGGCCATAAAAACTGAAAATGTCCCCTGCAACCAAACAAACTGTCGGAGACACAAATCTACAATGGACATAGTGTAAAATGGTCCAATTCAAGTAAGTTATTCATTTGGCATCATTCGAAGTGATAGAAATCAAGTTTTAATGAAAATTATCATATTCGGCCAAAACATGCTTTTCAGCCCCTGAAAAGCACATTTTGGCCATAAAAACTGAAAATGTCCCCTGCAACCAAACGAACTGTCGGAGACACAAATCTACAATGGACATAGTGTAAAATGGTCCAATTCAAGTAAGTTATTCATTTGGCATCATTCGAAGTGATAGAAATCAAGTTTTAATGAAAATTATCATACTCGGCCAAAACATGCTTTTCAGCCCCTGAAAAGCACATTTTGGCCATAAAAACTTAATATGTCCCCTGCAACCAAACGAACTGTCAGAGACACAAATCTACAATGGACATAGTGTAAAATGGTCCAATTCAAGTAAATTATTCATTTGGCATCATTCAAATGGATAGAAATCAAGTTTTAATGAAAATTATCATACTCGGCCAAAACATGCTTTTCAGCCCCTGAAAAGCACATTTTGGCCATAAAAACTGAAAATGTCCCCTGCAACCAAACAAACTGTCGGAGACACAAATCTACAATGGACATAGTGTAAAATGGTCCAATTCAAGTAAGTTATTCATTTGGCATCATTCGAAGTGATAGAAATCAAGTTTTAATGAAAATTATCATATTCGGCCAAAACATGCTTTTCAGCCCCTGAAAAGCACATTTTGGCCATAAAAACTGAAAATGTCCCCTGCAACCAAACGAACTGTCGGAGACACAAATCTACAATGGACATAGTGTAAAATGGTCCAATTCAAGTAAGTTATTCATTTGGCATCAATCGAAGTGATAGAAATCAAGTTTTAATGAAAATTATCATATTCGGCCAAAACTTGCTTTTCAGCCCCTGAAAAGCACATTTTGGCCATAAAAACTGAATATGTCCCCTGCAACCAAACGAACTGTCAGAGACACAAATCTACAATGGACATAGTGTAAAATGGTCCAATTCAAGTAAGTTATTCATTTGGCATCATTCGAAGTGATAGAAATCAAGTTTTAATGAAAATTATCATACTCGCCAAAACATGCTTTTCAGCCTCTGAAAAGCACATTTTGGCCATAAAAACTTAATATGTCCCCTGCAACCAAACGAACTGTCAGAGACACAAATCTACAATGGACATAGTGTAAAATGGTCCAATTCAAGTAAGTTATTCATTTGGCATCATTCGAAGTGATAGAAATCAAGTTTTAATGAAAATTATCATATTCGGCCAAAACATGCTTTTCAGCCCCTGAAAAGCACATTTTGGCCATAAAAACTGAATATGTCCCCTGCAACCAAACGAACTGTCAGAGACACAAATCTACAATGGACATAGTGTAAAATGGTCCAATTCAAGTAAGTTATTCATTTGGCATCATTCAAATGGATAGAAATCAAGTTTTAATGAAAATTATCATACTCGGCCAAAACATGCTTTTCAGCCCCTGAAAAGCACATTTTGGCCATAAAAACTGAAAATGTCCCCTGCAACCAAACAAACTGTCGGAGACACAAATCTACAATGGACATAGTGTAAAATGGTCCAATTCAAGTAAGTTATTCATTTGGCATCATTCGAAGTGATAGAAATCAAGTTTTAATGAAAATTATCATATTCGGCCAAAACATGCTTTTCAGCCCCTGAAAAGCACATTTTGGCCATAAAAACTGAATATGTCCCCTGCAACCAAACGAACTGTCAGAGACACAAATCTACAATGGACATAGTATAAAATGGTCCAATTCAAGTAAGTTATTCATTTGGCATCATTCAAATGGATAGAAATCAAGTTTTAATGAAAATTATCATACTCGGCCAAAACATGCTTTTCAGCCCCTGAAAAGCACATTTTGGCCATAAAAACTGAAAATGTCCCCTGCAACCAAACAAACTGTCGGAGACACAAATCTACAATGGACATAGTGTAAAATGGTCCAATTCAAGTAAGTTATTCATTTGGCATCATTCGAAGTGATAGAAATCAAGTTTTAATGAAAATTATCATATTCGGCCAAAACATGCTTTTCAGCCCCTGAAAAGCACATTTTGGCCATAAAAACTGAATATGTCCCCTGCAACCAAACGAACTGTCAGAGACACAAATCTACAATGGACATAGTGTAAAATGGTCCAATTCAAGTAAGTTATTCATTTGGCATCATTCAAATGGATAGAAATCAAGTTTTAATGAAAATTATCATACTCGGCCAAAACATGCTTTTCAGCCCCTGAAAAGCACATTTTGGCCATAAAAACTGAAAATGTCCCCTGCAACCAAACAAACTGTCGGAGACACAAATCTACAATGGACATAGTGTAAAATGGTCCAATTCAAGTAAGTTATTCATTTGGCATCATTCGAAGTGATAGAAATCAAGTTTTAATGAAAATTATCATATTCGGCCAAAACATGCTTTTCAGCCCCTGAAAAGCACATTTTGGCCATAAAAACTGAAAATGTCCCCTGCAACCAAACAAACTGTCGGAGACACAAATCTACAATGGACATAGTGTAAAATGGTCCAATTCAAGTAAGTTATTCATTTGGCATCATTCGAAGTGATAGAAATCAAGTTTTAATGAAAATTATCATATTCGGCCAAAACATGCTTTTCAGCCCCTGAAAAGCACATTTTGGCCATAAAAACTTAATATGTCCCCTGCAACCAAACGAACTGTCAGAGACACAAATCTACAATGGACATAGTGTAAAATGGTCCAATTCAAGTAAGTTATTCATTTGGCATCATTCAAATGGATAGAAATCAAGTTTTAATGAAAATTATCATACTCGGCCAAAACATGCTTTTCAGCCCCTGAAAAGCACATTTTGGCCATAAAAAATGAAAATGTCCCCTGCAACCAAACAAACTGTCGGAGACACAAATCTACAATGGACATAGTGTAAAATGGTCCAATTCAAGTAAGTTATTCATTTGGCATCATTCGAAGTGATAGAAATCAAGTTTTAATGAAAATTAGCATATTCGGCCAAAACATGCTTTTCAGCCCCTGAAAAGCACATTTTGGCCATAAAAACTGAAAATGTCCCCTGCAACCAAACGAACTGTCGGAGACACAAATCTACAATGGACATAGTGTAAAATGGTCCAATTCAAGTAAGTTATTCATTTGGCATCATTCGAAGTGATAGAAATCAAGTTTTAATGAAAATTATCATACTCGGCCAAAACATGCTTTTCAGCCCCTGAAAAGCACATTTTGGCCATAAAAACTTAATATGTCCCCTGCAACCAAACGAACTGTCAGAGACACAAATCTACAATGGACATAGTGTAAAATGGTCCAATTCAAGTAAATTATTCATTTGGCATCATTCAAATGGATAGAAATCAAGTTTTAATGAAAATTATCATACTCGGCCAAAACATGCTTTTCAGCCCCTGAAAAGCACATTTTGGCCATAAAAACTGAAAATGTCCCCTGCAACCAAACAAACTGTCGGAGACACAAATCTACAATGGACATAGTGTAAAATGGTCCAATTCAAGTAAGTTATTCATTTGGCATCATTCGAAGTGATAGAAATCAAGTTTTAATGAAAATTATCATATTCGGCCAAAACATGCTTTTCAGCCCCTGAAAAGCACATTTTGGCCATAAAAACTGAAAATGTCCCCTGCAACCAAACGAACTGTCGGAGACACAAATCTACAATGGACATAGTGTAAAATGGTCCAATTCAAGTAAGTTATTCATTTGGCATCATTCGAAGTGATAGAAATCAAGTTTTAATGAAAATTATCATACTCGGCCAAAACATGCTTTTCAGCCCCTGAAAAGCACATTTTGGCCATAAAAACTTAATATGTCCCCTGCAACCAAACGAACTGTCAGAGACACAAATCTACAATGGACATAGTGTAAAATGGTCCAATTCAAGTAAATTATTCATTTGGCATCATTCAAATGGATAGAAATCAAGTTTTAATGAAAATTATCATACTCGGCCAAAACATGCTTTTCAGCCCCTGAAAAGCACATTTTGGCCATAAAAACTGAAAATGTCCCCTGCAACCAAACAAACTGTCGGAGACACAAATCTACAATGGACATAGTGTAAAATGGTCCAATTCAAGTAAGTTATTCATTTGGCATCATTCGAAGTGATAGAAATCAAGTTTTAATGAAAATTATCATATTCGGCCAAAACATGCTTTTCAGCCCCTGAAAAGCACATTTTGGCCATAAAAACTGAAAATGTCCCCTGCAACCAAACGAACTGTCGGAGACACAAATCTACAATGGACATAGTGTAAAATGGTCCAATTCAAGTAAGTTATTCATTTGGCATCAATCGAAGTGATAGAAATCAAGTTTTAATGAAAATTATCATATTCGGCCAAAACTTGCTTTTCAGCCCCTGAAAAGCACATTTTGGCCATAAAAACTGAATATGTCCCCTGCAACCAAACGAACTGTCAGAGACACAAATCTACAATGGACATAGTGTAAAATGGTCCAATTCAAGTAAGTTATTCATTTGGCATCATTCGAAGTGATAGAAATCAAGTTTTAATGAAAATTATCATACTCGGCCAAAACATGCTTTTCAGCCTCTGAAAAGCACATTTTGGCCATAAAAACTTAATATGTCCCCTGCAACCAAACGAACTGTCAGAGACACAAATCTACAATGGACATAGTGTAAAATGGTCCAATTCAAGTAAGTTATTCATTTGGCATCATTCGAAGTGATAGAAATCAAGTTTTAATGAAAATTATCATATTCGGCCAAAACATGCTTTTCAGCCCCTGAAAAGCACATTTTGGCCATAAAAACTGAATATGTCCCCTGCAACCAAACGAACTGTCAGAGACACAAATCTACAATGGACATAGTGTAAAATGGTCCAATTCAAGTAAGTTATTCATTTGGCATCATTCAAATGGATAGAAATCAAGTTTTAATGAAAATTATCATACTCGGCCAAAACATGCTTTTCAGCCCCTGAAAAGCACATTTTGGCCATAAAAACTGAAAATGTCCCCTGCAACCAAACAAACTGTCGGAGACACAAATCTACAATGGACATAGTGTAAAATGGTCCAATTCAAGTAAGTTATTCATTTGGCATCATTCGAAGTGATAGAAATCAAGTTTTAATGAAAATTATCATATTCGGCCAAAACATGCTTTTCAGCCCCTGAAAAGCACATTTTGGCCATAAAAACTGAATATGTCCCCTGCAACCAAACGAACTGTCAGAGACACAAATCTACAATGGACATAGTGTAAAATGGTCCAATTCAAGTAAGTTATTCATTTGGCATCATTCAAATGGATAGAAATCAAGTTTTAATGAAAATTATCATACTCGGCCAAAACATGCTTTTCAGCCCCTGAAAAGCACATTTTGGCCATAAAAAATGAAAATGTCCCCTGCAACCAAACAAACTGTCGGAGACACAAATCTACAATGGACATAGTGTAAAATGGTCCAATTCAAGTAAGTTATTCATTTGGCATCATTCGAAGTGATAGAAATCAAGTTTTAATGAAAATTAGCATATTCGGCCAAAACATGCTTTTCAGCCCCTGAAAAGCACATTTTGGCCATAAAAACTGAAAATGTCCCCTGCAACCAAACGAACTGTCGGAGACACAAATCTACAATGGACATAGTGTAAAATGGTCCAATTCAAGTAAGTTATTCATTTGGCATCATTCGAAGTGATAGAAATCAAGTTTTAATGAAAATTATCATACTCGGCCAAAACATGCTTTTCAGCCCCTGAAAAGCACATTTTGGCCATAAAAACTGAAAATGTCCCCTGCAACCAAACAAACTGTCGGAGACACAAATCTACAATGGACATAGTGTAAAATGGTCCAATTCAAGTAAGTTATTCATTTGGCATCATTCGAAGTGATAGAAATCAAGTTTTAATGAAAATTATCATATTCGGCCAAAACATGCTTTTCAGCCCCTGAAAAGCACATTTTGGCCATAAAAACTGAAAATGTCCCCTGCAACCAAACGAACTGTCGGAGACACAAATCTACAATGGACATAGTGTAAAATGGTCCAATTCAAGTAAGTTATTAATTTGGCATCATTCGAAGTGATAGAAATCAAGTTTTAATGAAAATTATCATACTCGGCCAAAACATGCTTTTCAGCCCCTGAAAAGCACATTTTGGCCATAAAAACTTAATATGTCCCCTGCAACCAAACGAACTGTCAGAGACACAAATCTACAATGGACATAGTGTAAAATGGTCCAATTCAAGTAAATTATTCATTTGGCATCATTCAAATGGATAGAAATCAAGTTTTAATGAAAATTATCATACTCGGCCAAAACATGCTTTTCAGCCCCTGAAAAGCACATTTTGGCCATAAAAACTGAAAATGTCCCCTGCAACCAAACAAACTGTCGGAGACACAAATCTACAATGGACATAGTGTAAAATGGTCCAATTCAAGTAAGTTATTCATTTGGCATCATTCGAAGTGATAGAAATCAAGTTTTAATGAAAATTATCATATTCGGCCAAAACATGCTTTTCAGCCCCTGAAAAGCACATTTTGGCCATAAAAACTGAAAATGTCCCCTGCAACCAAACGAACTGTCGGAGACACAAATCTACAATGGACATAGTGTAAAATGGTCCAATTCAAGTAAGTTATTCATTTGGCATCAATCGAAGTGATAGAAATCAAGTTTTAATGAAAATTATCAAACTCGGCCAAAACATGCTTTTCAGCCCCTGAAAAGCACATTTTGGCCATAAAAACTGAAAATGTCCCCTGCAACCAAACGAACTGTCGGAGACACAAATCTACAATGGACATAGTGTAAAATGGTCCAATTCAAGTAAGTTATTCATTTGGCATCATTCGAAGTGATAGAAATCAAGTTTTAATGAAAATTATCATACTCGGCCAAAACATGCTTTTCAGCCCCTGAAAAGCACATTTTGGCCATAAAAACTGAATATGTCCCCTGCAACCAAACGAACTGTCAGAGACACAAATCTACAATGGACATAGTGTAAAATGGTCCAATTCAAGTAAGTTATTCATTTGGCATCATTCAAATGGATAGAAATCAAGTTTTAATGAAAATTATCATACTCGGCCAAAACATGCTTTTCAGCCCCTGAAAAGCACATTTTGGCCATAAAAACTGAAAATGTCCCCTGCAACCAAACAAACTGTCGGAGACACAAATCTACAATGGACATAGTGTAAAATGGTCCAATTCAAGTAAGTTATTCATTTGGCATCATTCGAAGTGATAGAAATCAAGTTTTAATGAAAATTATCATACTCGGCCAAAACATGCTTTTCAGCCCCTGAAAAGCACATTTTGGCCATAAAAACTGAAAATGTCCCCTGCAACCAAACAAACTGTCAGAGACACAAATCTACAATGGACATAGTGTAAAATGGTCCAATTCAAGTAAGTTATTCATTTGGCATCATTCGAAGTGATAGAAATCAAGTTTTAATGAAAATTATCATATTCGGCCAAAACATGCTTTTCAGCCCCTGAAAAGCACATTTTGGCCATAAAAACTGAAAATGTCCCCTGCAACCAAACGAACTGTCGGAGACACAAATCTACAATGGACATAGTGTAAAATGGTCCAATTCAAGTAAGTTATTCATTTGGCATCATTCGAAGTGATAGAAATCAAGTTTTAATGAAAATTATCATATTCGGCCAAAACATGCTTTTCAGCCCCTGAAAAGCACATTTTGGCCATAAAAACTGAATATGTCCCCTGCAACCAAACGAACTGTCAGAGACACAAATCTACAATGGACATAGTGTAAAATGGTCCAATTCAAGTAAGTTATTCATTTGGCATCATTCAAATGGATAGAAATCAAGTTTTAATGAAAATTATCATACTCGGCCAAAACATGCTTTTCAGCCCCTGAAAAGCACATTTTGGCCATAAAAACTGAAAATGTCCCCTGCAACCAAACAAACTGTCGGAGACACAAATCTACAATGGACATAGTGTAAAATGGTCCAATTCAAGTAAGTTATTCATTTGGCATCATTCGAAGTGATAGAAATCAAGTTTTAATGAAAATTATCATATTCGGCCAAAACATGCTTTTCAGCCCCTGAAAAGCACATTTTGGCCATAAAAACTGAATATGTCCCCTGCAACCAAACGAACTGTCAGAGACACAAATCTACAATGGACATAGTGTAAAATGGTCCAATTCAAGTAAGTTATTCATTTGGCATCATTCGAAGTGATAGAAATCAAGTTTTAATGAAAATTATCATATTCGGCCAAAACATGCTTTTCAGCCCCTGAAAAGCACATTTTGGCCATAAAAACTGAATATGTCCCCTGCAACCAAACGAACTGTCAGAGACACAAATCTACAATGGACATAGTGTAAAATGGTCCAATTCAAGTAAGTTATTCATTTGGCATCATTCAAATGGATAGAAATCAAGTTTTAATGAAAATTATCATACTCGGCCAAAACATGCTTTTCAGCCCCTGAAAAGCACATTTTGGCCATAAAAACTGAAAATGTCCCCTGCAACCAAACAAACTGTCGGAGACACAAATCTACAATGGACATAGTGTAAAATGGTCCAATTCAAGTAAATTATTCATTTGGCATCATTCGAAGTGATAGAAATTAAGTTTTAATGAAAATTATCAAACTCGGCCAAAACATGCTTTTCAGCCCCTGAAAAGCACATTTTGGCCATAAAAACTGAATATGTCCCCTGCAACCAAACGAACTGTCAGAGACACAAATCTACAATGGACATAGTGTAAAATGGTCCAATTCAAGTAAGTTATTCATTTGGCATCATTCGAAGTGATAGAAATCAAGTTTTAATGAAAATTATCATACTCGGCCAAAACATGCTTTTCAGCCCCTGAAAAGCACATTTTGGCCATAAAAACTGTAAATGTCCCCTGCAACCAAACAAACTGTCGGAGACACAAATCTACAATGGACATAGTGTAAAATGGTCCAATTCAAGTAAGTTATTCATTTGGCATCATTCAAATGGATAGAAATCAAGTTTTAATGAAAATTATCATACTCGGCCAAAACATGCTTTTCAGCCCCTGAAAAGCACATTTTGGCCATAAAAACTGAATATGTCCCCTGCAACCAAACGAACTGTCAGAGACACAAATCTACAATGGACATAGTGTAAAATGGTCCAATTCAAGTAAGTTATTCATTTGGCATCATTCAAATGGATAGAAATCAAGTTTTAATGAAAATTATCATACTCGGCCAAAACATGCTTTTCAGCCCCTGAAAAGCACATTTTGGCCATAAAAACTGAAAATGTCCCCTGCAACCAAACAAACTGTCGGAGACACAAATCTACAATGGACATAGTGTAAAATGGTCCAATTCAAGTAAGTTATTCATTTGGCATCATTCGAAGTGATAGAAATCAAGTTTTAATGAAAATTATCATATTCGGCCAAAACATGCTTTTCAGCCCCTGAAAAGCACATTTTGGCCATAAAAACTGAATATGTCCCCTGCAACCAAACGAACTGTCAGAGACACAAATCTACAATGGACATAGTGTAAAATGGTCCAATTCAAGTAAGTTATTCATTTGGCATCATTCGAAGTGATAGAAATCAAGTTTTAATGAAAATTATCATACTCGGCCAAAACATGCTTTTCAGCCCCTGAAAAGCACATTTTGGCCATTAAAACTTAATATGTCCCCTGCAACCAAACGAACTGTCAGAGACACAAATCTACAATGGACATAGTGTAAAATGGTCCAATTCAAGTAAATTATTCATTTGGCATCATTCAAATGGATAGAAATCAAGTTTTAATGAAAATTATCATACTCGGCCAAAACATGCTTTTCAGCCCCTGAAAAGCACATTTTGGCCATAAAAACTGAAAATGTCCCCTGCAACCAAACAAACTGTCGGAGACACAAATCTACAATGGACATAGTGTAAAATGGTCCAATTCAAGTAAGTTATTCATTTGGCATCATTCGAAGTGATAGAAATCAAGTTTTAATGAAAATTATCATATTCGGCCAAAACATGCTTTTCAGCCCCTGAAAGCACATTTTGGCCATAAAAACTGAATATGTCCCCTGCAACCAAACGAACTGTCAGAGAAACAAATCTACAATGGACATAGTGTAAAATGGTCCAATTCAAGTAAGATATTCATTTGGCATCATTCGAATGGATAGAAATCAAGTTTTAATGAAAATTATCATATTCTGCCAAAACGTGCTTTTCAGCCCCTGAAAAGCACATTTTGGCCATAAAAACTGAATATGTCCCCTGCAACCAAACGAACTGTCAGAGATACAAATCTACAATGGACATAGTGTAAAATGGTCCAATTCAAGTAAATTATTCATTTGGCATCATTCGAAGTGATAGAAATTAAGTTTTAATGAAAATTATCAAACTCGGCCAAAACATGCTTTTCAGCCCCTGAAAAGCACATTTTGGCCATAAAAACTGAATATGTCCCCTGCAACCAAACGAACTGTCAGAGACACAAATCTACAATGGACATAGTGTAAAATGGTCCAATTCAAGTAAGTTATTCATTTGGCATCATTCGAAGTGATAGAAATCAAGTTTTAATGAAAATTATCATACTCGGCCAAAACATGCTTTTCAGCCCCTGAAAAGCACATTTTGGCCATAAAAACTGTAAATGTCCCCTGCAACCAAAAAAACTGTCGGAGACACAAATCTACAATGGACATAGTGTAAAATGGTCCAATTCAAGTAAGTTATTCATTTGGCATCATTCAAATGGATAGAAATCAAGTTTTAATGAAAATTATCATACTCGGCCAAAACATGCTTTTCAGCCCCTGAAAAGCACATTTTGGCCATAAAAACTGAATATGTCCCCTGCAACCAAACGAACTGTCAGAGACACAAATCTACAATGGACATAGTGTAAAATGGTCCAATTCAAGTAAGTTATTCATTTGGCATCATTCAAATGGATAGAAATCAAGTTTTAATGAAAATTATCATACTCGGCCAAAACATGCTTTTCAGCCCCTGAAAAGCACATTTTGGCCATAAAAACTGAATATGTCCCCTGCAACCAAACGAACTGTCAGAGACACAAATCTACAATGGACATAGTGTAAAATGGTCCAATTCAAGTAAGTTATTCATTTGGCATCATTCGAAGTGATAGAAATCAAGTTTTAATGAAAATTATCATACTCGGCCAAAACATGCTTTTCAGCCCCTGAAAAGCACATTTTGGCCATAAAAACTGAATATGTCCCCTGCAACCAAACGAACTGTCAGAGACACAAATCTACAATGGACATAGTGTAAAATGGTCCAATTCAAGTAAGTTATTCATTTGGCATCATTCGAAGTGATAGAAATCAAGTTTTAATGAAAATTATCATATTCGGCCAAAACATGCTTTTCAGCCCCTGAAAAGCACATTTTGGCCATAAAAACTGAATATGTCCCCTGCAACCAAACGAACTGTCAGAGACACAAATCTACAATGGACATAGTGTAAAATGGTCCAATTCAAGTAAGTTATTCATTTGGCATCATTCAAATGGATAGAAATCAAGTTTTAATGAAAATTATCATACTCGGCCAAAACATGCTTTTCAGCTCCTGAAAAGCACATTTTGGCCATAAAAACTGAAAATGTCCCCTGCAACCAAACAAACTGTCGGAGACACAAATCTACAATGGACATAGTGTAAAATGGTCCAATTCAAGTAAGTTATTCATTTGGCATCATTCGAAGTGATAGAAATCAAGTTTTAATGAAAATTATCATATTCGGCCAAAACATGCTTTTCAGCCCCTGAAAAGCACATTTTGGCCATAAAAACTGAATATGTCCCCTGCAACCAAACGAACTGTCAGAGACACAAATCTACAATGGACATAGTGTAAAATGGTCCAATTCAAGTAAGTTATTCATTTGGCATCATTCAAATGGATAGAAATCAAGTTTTAATGAAAATTATCATACTCGGCCAAAACATGCTTTTCAGCCCCTGAAAAGCACATTTTGGCCATAAAAACTGAAAATGTCCCCTGCAACCAAACAAACTGTCGGAGACACAAATCTACAATGGACATAGTGTAAAATGGTCCAATTCAAGTAAGTTATTCATTTGGCATCATTCGAAGTGATAGAAATCAAGTTTTAATGAAAATTATCATACTCGGCCAAAACATGCTTTTCAGCCCCTGAAAAGCACATTTTGGCCATAAAAACTTAATATGTCCCCTGCAACCAAACGAACTGTCAGAGACACAAATCTACAATGGACATAGTGTAAAATGGTCCAATTCAAGTAAATTATTCATTTGGCATCATTCAAATGGATAGAAATCAAGTTTTAATGAAAATTATCATACTCGGCCAAAACATGCTTTTCAGCCCCTGAAAAGCACATTTTGGCCATAAAAACTGAAAATGTCCCCTGCAACCAAACAAACTGTCGGAGACACAAATCTACAATGGACATAGTGTAAAATGGTCCAATTCAAGTAAGTTATTCATTTGGCATCATTCGAAGTGATAGAAATCAAGTTTTAATGAAAATTATCATATTCGGCCAAAACATGCTTTTCAGCCCCTGAAAAGCACATTTTGGCCATAAAAACTGAAAATGTCCCCTGCAACCAAACGAACTGTCGGAGACACAAATCTACAATGGACATAGTGTAAAATGGTCCAATTCAAGTAAGTTATTCATTTGGCATCATTCGAAGTGATAGAAATCAAGTTTTAATGAAAATTATCATACTCGGCCAAAACATGCTTTTCAGCCCCTGAAAAGCACATTTTGGCCATAAAAACTTAATATGTCCCCTGCAACCAAACGAACTGTCAGAGACACAAATCTACAATGGACATAGTGTAAAATGGTCCAATTCAAGTAAATTATTCATTTGGCATCATTCAAATGGATAGAAATCAAGTTTTAATGAAAATTATCATACTCGGCCAAAACATGCTTTTCAGCCCCTGAAAAGCACATTTTGGCCATAAAAACTGAAAATGTCCCCTGCAACCAAACAAACTGTCGGAGACACAAATCTACAATGGACATAGTGTAAAATGGTCCAATTCAAGTAAGTTATTCATTTGGCATCATTCGAAGTGATAGAAATCAAGTTTTAATGAAAATTATCATATTCGGCCAAAACATGCTTTTCAGCCCCTGAAAAGCACATTTTGGCCATAAAAACTGAAAATGTCCCCTGCAACCAAACGAACTGTCGGAGACACAAATCTACAATGGACATAGTGTAAAATGGTCCAATTCAAGTAAGTTATTCATTTGGCATCAATCGAAGTGATAGAAATCAAGTTTTAATGAAAATTATCATATTCGGCCAAAACTTGCTTTTCAGCCCCTGAAAAGCACATTTTGGCCATAAAAACTGAATATGTCCCCTGCAACCAAACGAACTGTCAGAGACACAAATCTACAATGGACATAGTGTAAAATGGTCCAATTCAAGTAAGTTATTCATTTGGCATCATTCGAAGTGATAGAAATCAAGTTTTAATGAAAATTATCATACTCGGCCAAAACATGCTTTTCAGCCTCTGAAAAGCACATTTTGGCCATAAAAACTTAATATGTCCCCTGCAACCAAACGAACTGTCAGAGACACAAATCTACAATGGACATAGTGTAAAATGGTCCAATTCAAGTAAGTTATTCATTTGGCATCATTCGAAGTGATAGAAATCAAGTTTTAATGAAAATTATCATATTCGGCCAAAACATGCTTTTCAGCCCCTGAAAAGCACATTTTGGCCATAAAAACTGAATATGTCCCCTGCAACCAAACGAACTGTCAGAGACACAAATCTACAATGGACATAGTGTAAAATGGTCCAATTCAAGTAAGTTATTCATTTGGCATCATTCAAATGGATAGAAATCAAGTTTTAATGAAAATTATCATACTCGGCCAAAACATGCTTTTCAGCCCCTGAAAAGCACATTTTGGCCATAAAAACTGAAAATGTCCCCTGCAACCAAACAAACTGTCGGAGACACAAATCTACAATGGACATAGTGTAAAATGGTCCAATTCAAGTAAGTTATTCATTTGGCATCATTCGAAGTGATAGAAATCAAGTTTTAATGAAAATTATCATATTCGGCCAAAACATGCTTTTCAGCCCCTGAAAAGCACATTTTGGCCATAAAAACTGAATATGTCCCCTGCAACCAAACGAACTGTCAGAGACACAAATCTACAATGGACATAGTGTAAAATGGTCCAATTCAAGTAAGTTATTCATTTGGCATCATTCAAATGGATAGAAATCAAGTTTTAATGAAAATTATCATACTCGGCCAAAACATGCTTTTCAGCCCCTGAAAAGCACATTTTGGCCATAAAAAATGAAAATGTCCCCTGCAACCAAACAAACTGTCGGAGACACAAATCTACAATGGACATAGTGTAAAATGGTCCAATTCAAGTAAGTTATTCATTTGGCATCATTCGAAGTGATAGAAATCAAGTTTTAATGAAAATTAGCATATTCGGCCAAAACATGCTTTTCAGCCCCTGAAAAGCACATTTTGGCCATAAAAACTGAAAATGTCCCCTGCAACCAAACGAACTGTCGGAGACACAAATCTACAATGGACATAGTGTAAAATGGTCCAATTCAAGTAAGTTATTCATTTGGCATCATTCAAATGGATAGAAATCAAGTTTTAATGAAAATTATCATACTCGGCCAAAACATGCTTTTCAGCCCCTGAAAAGCACATTTTGGCCATAAAAAATGAAAATGTCCCCTGCAACCAAACAAACTGTCGGAGACACAAATCTACAATGGACATAGTGTAAAATGGTCCAATTCAAGTAAGTTATTCATTTGGCATCATTCGAAGTGATAGAAATCAAGTTTTAATGAAAATTAGCATATTCGGCCAAAACATGCTTTTCAGCCCCTGAAAAGCACATTTTGGCCATAAAAACTGAAAATGTCCCCTGCAACCAAACGAACTGTCGGAGACACAAATCTACAATGGACATAGTGTAAAATGGTCCAATTCAAGTAAGTTATTCATTTGGCATCATTCGAAGTGATAGAAATCAAGTTTTAATGAAAATTATCATACTCGGCCAAAACATGCTTTTCAGCCCCTGAAAAGCACATTTTGGCCATAAAAACTGAAAATGTCCCCTGCAACCAAACAAACTGTCGGAGACACAAATCTACAATGGACATAGTGTAAAATGGTCCAATTCAAGTAAGTTATTCATTTGGCATCATTCGAAGTGATAGAAATCAAGTTTTAATGAAAATTATCATATTCGGCCAAAACATGCTTTTCAGCCCCTGAAAAGCACATTTTGGCCATAAAAACTGAAAATGTCCCCTGCAACCAAACGAACTGTCGGAGACACAAATCTACAATGGACATAGTGTAAAATGGTCCAATTCAAGTAAGTTATTCATTTGGCATCATTCGAAGTGATAGAAATCAAGTTTTAATGAAAATTATCATACTCGGCCAAAACATGCTTTTCAGCCCCTGAAAAGCACATTTTGGCCATAAAAACTTAATATGTCCCCTGCAACCAAACGAACTGTCAGAGACACAAATCTACAATGGACATAGTGTAAAATGGTCCAATTCAAGTAAATTATTCATTTGGCATCATTCAAATGGATAGAAATCAAGTTTTAATGAAAATTATCATACTCGGCCAAAACATGCTTTTCAGCCCCTGAAAAGCACATTTTGGCCATAAAAACTGAAAATGTCCCCTGCAACCAAACAAACTGTCGGAGACACAAATCTACAATGGACATAGTGTAAAATGGTCCAATTCAAGTAAGTTATTCATTTGGCATCATTCGAAGTGATAGAAATCAAGTTTTAATGAAAATTATCATATTCGGCCAAAACATGCTTTTCAGCCCCTGAAAAGCACATTTTGGCCATAAAAACTGAAAATGTCCCCTGCAACCAAACGAACTGTCGGAGACACAAATCTACAATGGACATAGTGTAAAATGGTCCAATTCAAGTAAGTTATTCATTTGGCATCAATCGAAGTGATAGAAATCAAGTTTTAATGAAAATTATCAAACTCGGCCAAAACATGCTTTTCAGCCCCTGAAAAGCACATTTTGGCCATAAAAACTGAAAATGTCCCCTGCAACCAAACGAACTGTCGGAGACACAAATCTACAATGGACATAGTGTAAAATGGTCCAATTCAAGTAAGTTATTCATTTGGCATCATTCGAAGTGATAGAAATCAAGTTTTAATGAAAATTATCATACTCGGCCAAAACATGCTTTTCAGCCCCTGAAAAGCACATTTTGGCCATAAAAACTGAATATGTCCCCTGCAACCAAACGAACTGTCAGAGACACAAATCTACAATGGACATAGTGTAAAATGGTCCAATTCAAGTAAGTTATTCATTTGGCATCATTCAAATGGATAGAAATCAAGTTTTAATGAAAATTATCATACTCGGCCAAAACATGCTTTTCAGCCCCTGAAAAGCACATTTTGGCCATAAAAACTGAAAATGTCCCCTGCAACCAAACAAACTGTCGGAGACACAAATCTACAATGGACATAGTGTAAAATGGTCCAATTCAAGTAAGTTATTCATTTGGCATCATTCGAAGTGATAGAAATCAAGTTTTAATGAAAATTATCATACTCGGCCAAAACATGCTTTTCAGCCCCTGAAAAGCACATTTTGGCCATAAAAACTGAAAATGTCCCCTGCAACCAAACAAACTGTCAGAGACACAAATCTACAATGGACATAGTGTAAAATGGTCCAATTCAAGTAAGTTATTCATTTGGCATCATTCGAAGTGATAGAAATCAAGTTTTAATGAAAATTATCATATTCGGCCAAAACATGCTTTTCAGCCCCTGAAAAGCACATTTTGGCCATAAAAACTGAAAATGTCCCCTGCAACCAAACGAACTGTCGGAGACACAAATCTACAATGGACATAGTGTAAAATGGTCCAATTCAAGTAAGTTATTCATTTGGCATCATTCGAAGTGATAGAAATCAAGTTTTAATGAAAATTATCATATTCGGCCAAAACATGCTTTTCAGCCCCTGAAAAGCACATTTTGGCCATAAAAACTGAATATGTCCCCTGCAACCAAACGAACTGTCAGAGACACAAATCTACAATGGACATAGTGTAAAATGGTCCAATTCAAGTAAGTTATTCATTTGGCATCATTCAAATGGATAGAAATCAAGTTTTAATGAAAATTATCATACTCGGCCAAAACATGCTTTTCAGCCCCTGAAAAGCACATTTTGGCCATAAAAACTGAAAATGTCCCCTGCAACCAAACAAACTGTCGGAGACACAAATCTACAATGGACATAGTGTAAAATGGTCCAATTCAAGTAAGTTATTCATTTGGCATCATTCGAAGTGATAGAAATCAAGTTTTAATGAAAATTATCATATTCGGCCAAAACATGCTTTTCAGCCCCTGAAAAGCACATTTTGGCCATAAAAACTGAATATGTCCCCTGCAACCAAACGAACTGTCAGAGACACAAATCTACAATGGACATAGTGTAAAATGGTCCAATTCAAGTAAGTTATTCATTTGGCATCATTCGAAGTGATAGAAATCAAGTTTTAATGAAAATTATCATATTCGGCCAAAACATGCTTTTCAGCCCCTGAAAAGCACATTTTGGCCATAAAAACTGAATATGTCCCCTGCAACCAAACGAACTGTCAGAGACACAAATCTACAATGGACATAGTGTAAAATGGTCCAATTCAAGTAAGTTATTCATTTGGCATCATTCAAATGGATAGAAATCAAGTTTTAATGAAAATTATCATACTCGGCCAAAACATGCTTTTCAGCCCCTGAAAAGCACATTTTGGCCATAAAAACTGAAAATGTCCCCTGCAACCAAACAAACTGTCGGAGACACAAATCTACAATGGACATAGTGTAAAATGGTCCAATTCAAGTAAATTATTCATTTGGCATCATTCGAAGTGATAGAAATTAAGTTTTAATGAAAATTATCAAACTCGGCCAAAACATGCTTTTCAGCCCCTGAAAAGCACATTTTGGCCATAAAAACTGAATATGTCCCCTGCAACCAAACGAACTGTCAGAGACACAAATCTACAATGGACATAGTGTAAAATGGTCCAATTCAAGTAAGTTATTCATTTGGCATCATTCGAAGTGATAGAAATCAAGTTTTAATGAAAATTATCATACTCGGCCAAAACATGCTTTTCAGCCCCTGAAAAGCACATTTTGGCCATAAAAACTGTAAATGTCCCCTGCAACCAAACAAACTGTCGGAGACACAAATCTACAATGGACATAGTGTAAAATGGTCCAATTCAAGTAAGTTATTCATTTGGCATCATTCAAATGGATAGAAATCAAGTTTTAATGAAAATTATCATACTCGGCCAAAACATGCTTTTCAGCCCCTGAAAAGCACATTTTGGCCATAAAAACTGAATATGTCCCCTGCAACCAAACGAACTGTCAGAGACACAAATCTACAATGGACATAGTGTAAAATGGTCCAATTCAAGTAAGTTATTCATTTGGCATCATTCAAATGGATAGAAATCAAGTTTTAATGAAAATTATCATACTCGGCCAAAACATGCTTTTCAGCCCCTGAAAAGCACATTTTGGCCATAAAAACTGAAAATGTCCCCTGCAACCAAACAAACTGTCGGAGACACAAATCTACAATGGACATAGTGTAAAATGGTCCAATTCAAGTAAGTTATTCATTTGGCATCATTCGAAGTGATAGAAATCAAGTTTTAATGAAAATTATCATATTCGGCCAAAACATGCTTTTCAGCCCCTGAAAAGCACATTTTGGCCATAAAAACTGAATATGTCCCCTGCAACCAAACGAACTGTCAGAGACACAAATCTACAATGGACATAGTGTAAAATGGTCCAATTCAAGTAAGTTATTCATTTGGCATCATTCGAAGTGATAGAAATCAAGTTTTAATGAAAATTATCATACTCGGCCAAAACATGCTTTTCAGCCCCTGAAAAGCACATTTTGGCCATTAAAACTTAATATGTCCCCTGCAACCAAACGAACTGTCAGAGACACAAATCTACAATGGACATAGTGTAAAATGGTCCAATTCAAGTAAATTATTCATTTGGCATCATTCAAATGGATAGAAATCAAGTTTTAATGAAAATTATCATACTCGGCCAAAACATGCTTTTCAGCCCCTGAAAAGCACATTTTGGCCATAAAAACTGAAAATGTCCCCTGCAACCAAACAAACTGTCGGAGACACAAATCTACAATGGACATAGTGTAAAATGGTCCAATTCAAGTAAGTTATTCATTTGGCATCATTCGAAGTGATAGAAATCAAGTTTTAATGAAAATTATCATATTCGGCCAAAACATGCTTTTCAGCCCCTGAACGCACATTTTGGCCATAAAAACTGAATATGTCCCCTGCAACCAAACGAACTGTCAGAGAAACAAATCTACAATGGACATAGTGTAAAATGGTCCAATTCAAGTAAGATATTCATTTGGCATCATTCGAATGGATAGAAATCAAGTTTTAATGAAAATTATCATATTCTGCCAAAACGTGCTTTTCAGCCCCTGAAAAGCACATTTTGGCCATAAAAACTGAATATGTCCCCTGCAACCAAACGAACTGTCAGAGATACAAATCTACAATGGACATAGTGTAAAATGGTCCAATTCAAGTAAATTATTCATTTGGCATCATTCGAAGTGATAGAAATTAAGTTTTAATGAAAATTATCAAACTCGGCCAAAACATGCTTTTCAGCCCCTGAAAAGCACATTTTGGCCATAAAAACTGAATATGTCCCCTGCAACCAAACGAACTGTCAGAGACACAAATCTACAATGGACATAGTGTAAAATGGTCCAATTCAAGTAAGTTATTCATTTGGCATCATTCGAAGTGATAGAAATCAAGTTTTAATGAAAATTATCATACTCGGCCAAAACATGCTTTTCAGCCCCTGAAAAGCACATTTTGGCCATAAAAACTGTAAATGTCCCCTGCAACCAAAAAAACTGTCGGAGACACAAATCTACAATGGACATAGTGTAAAATGGTCCAATTCAAGTAAGTTATTCATTTGGCATCATTCAAATGGATAGAAATCAAGTTTTAATGAAAATTATCATACTCGGCCAAAACATGCTTTTCAGCCCCTGAAAAGCACATTTTGGCCATAAAAACTGAATATGTCCCCTGCAACCAAACGAACTGTCAGAGACACAAATCTACAATGGACATAGTGTAAAATGGTCCAATTCAAGTAAGTTATTCATTTGGCATCATTCAAATGGATAGAAATCAAGTTTTAATGAAAATTATCATACTCGGCCAAAACATGCTTTTCAGCCCCTGAAAAGCACATTTTGGCCATAAAAACTGAATATGTCCCCTGCAACCAAACGAACTGTCAGAGACACAAATCTACAATGGACATAGTGTAAAATGGTCCAATTCAAGTAAGTTATTCATTTGGCATCATTCGAAGTGATAGAAATCAAGTTTTAATGAAAATTATCATACTCGGCCAAAACATGCTTTTCAGCCCCTGAAAAGCACATTTTGGCCATAAAAACTGAATATGTCCCCTGCAACCAAACGAACTGTCAGAGACACAAATCTACAATGGACATAGTGTAAAATGGTCCAATTCAAGTAAGTTATTCATTTGGCATCATTCGAAGTGATAGAAATCAAGTTTTAATGAAAATTATCATATTCGGCCAAAACATGCTTTTCAGCCCCTGAAAAGCACATTTTGGCCATAAAAACTGAATATGTCCCCTGCAACCAAACGAACTGTCAGAGACACAAATCTACAATGGACATAGTGTAAAATGGTCCAATTCAAGTAAGTTATTCATTTGGCATCATTCAAATGGATAGAAATCAAGTTTTAATGAAAATTATCATACTCGGCCAAAACATGCTTTTCAGCTCCTGAAAAGCACATTTTGGCCATAAAAACTGAAAATGTCCCCTGCAACCAAACAAACTGTCGGAGACACAAATCTACAATGGACATAGTGTAAAATGGTCCAATTCAAGTAAGTTATTCATTTGGCATCATTCGAAGTGATAGAAATCAAGTTTTAATGAAAATTATCATATTCGGCCAAAACATGCTTTTCAGCCCCTGAAAAGCACATTTTGGCCATAAAAACTGAATATGTCCCCTGCAACCAAACGAACTGTCAGAGACACAAATCTACAATGGACATAGTGTAAAATGGTCCAATTCAAGTAAGTTATTCATTTGGCATCATTCAAATGGATAGAAATCAAGTTTTAATGAAAATTATCATACTCGGCCAAAACATGCTTTTCAGCCCCTGAAAAGCACATTTTGGCCATAAAAACTGAAAATGTCCCCTGCAACCAAACAAACTGTCGGAGACACAAATCTACAATGGACATAGTGTAAAATGGTCCAATTCAAGTAAGTTATTCATTTGGCATCATTCGAAGTGATAGAAATCAAGTTTTAATGAAAATTATCATACTCGGCCAAAACATGCTTTTCAGCCCCTGAAAAGCACATTTTGGCCATAAAAACTTAATATGTCCCCTGCAACCAAACGAACTGTCAGAGACACAAATCTACAATGGACATAGTGTAAAATGGTCCAATTCAAGTAAATTATTCATTTGGCATCATTCAAATGGATAGAAATCAAGTTTTAATGAAAATTATCATACTCGGCCAAAACATGCTTTTCAGCCCCTGAAAAGCACATTTTGGCCATAAAAACTGAAAATGTCCCCTGCAACCAAACAAACTGTCGGAGACACAAATCTACAATGGACATAGTGTAAAATGGTCCAATTCAAGTAAGTTATTCATTTGGCATCATTCGAAGTGATAGAAATCAAGTTTTAATGAAAATTATCATATTCGGCCAAAACATGCTTTTCAGCCCCTGAAAAGCACATTTTGGCCATAAAAACTGAAAATGTCCCCTGCAACCAAACGAACTGTCGGAGACACAAATCTACAATGGACATAGTGTAAAATGGTCCAATTCAAGTAAGTTATTCATTTGGCATCATTCGAAGTGATAGAAATCAAGTTTTAATGAAAATTATCATACTCGGCCAAAACATGCTTTTCAGCCCCTGAAAAGCACATTTTGGCCATAAAAACTTAATATGTCCCCTGCAACCAAACGAACTGTCAGAGACACAAATCTACAATGGACATAGTGTAAAATGGTCCAATTCAAGTAAATTATTCATTTGGCATCATTCAAATGGATAGAAATCAAGTTTTAATGAAAATTATCATACTCGGCCAAAACATGCTTTTCAGCCCCTGAAAAGCACATTTTGGCCATAAAAACTGAAAATGTCCCCTGCAACCAAACAAACTGTCGGAGACACAAATCTACAATGGACATAGTGTAAAATGGTCCAATTCAAGTAAGTTATTCATTTGGCATCATTCGAAGTGATAGAAATCAAGTTTTAATGAAAATTATCATATTCGGCCAAAACATGCTTTTCAGCCCCTGAAAAGCACATTTTGGCCATAAAAACTGAAAATGTCCCCTGCAACCAAACGAACTGTCGGAGACACAAATCTACAATGGACATAGTGTAAAATGGTCCAATTCAAGTAAGTTATTCATTTGGCATCAATCGAAGTGATAGAAATCAAGTTTTAATGAAAATTATCATATTCGGCCAAAACTTGCTTTTCAGCCCCTGAAAAGCACATTTTGGCCATAAAAACTGAATATGTCCCCTGCAACCAAACGAACTGTCAGAGACACAAATCTACAATGGACATAGTGTAAAATGGTCCAATTCAAGTAAGTTATTCATTTGGCATCATTCGAAGTGATAGAAATCAAGTTTTAATGAAAATTATCATACTCGGCCAAAACATGCTTTTCAGCCTCTGAAAAGCACATTTTGGCCATAAAAACTTAATATGTCCCCTGCAACCAAACGAACTGTCAGAGACACAAATCTACAATGGACATAGTGTAAAATGGTCCAATTCAAGTAAGTTATTCATTTGGCATCATTCGAAGTGATAGAAATCAAGTTTTAATGAAAATTATCATATTCGGCCAAAACATGCTTTTCAGCCCCTGAAAAGCACATTTTGGCCATAAAAACTGAATATGTCCCCTGCAACCAAACGAACTGTCAGAGACACAAATCTACAATGGACATAGTGTAAAATGGTCCAATTCAAGTAAGTTATTCATTTGGCATCATTCAAATGGATAGAAATCAAGTTTTAATGAAAATTATCATACTCGGCCAAAACATGCTTTTCAGCCCCTGAAAAGCACATTTTGGCCATAAAAACTGAAAATGTCCCCTGCAACCAAACAAACTGTCGGAGACACAAATCTACAATGGACATAGTGTAAAATGGTCCAATTCAAGTAAGTTATTCATTTGGCATCATTCGAAGTGATAGAAATCAAGTTTTAATGAAAATTATCATATTCGGCCAAAACATGCTTTTCAGCCCCTGAAAAGCACATTTTGGCCATAAAAACTGAATATGTCCCCTGCAACCAAACGAACTGTCAGAGACACAAATCTACAATGGACATAGTGTAAAATGGTCCAATTCAAGTAAGTTATTCATTTGGCATCATTCAAATGGATAGAAATCAAGTTTTAATGAAAATTATCATACTCGGCCAAAACATGCTTTTCAGCCCCTGAAAAGCACATTTTGGCCATAAAAAATGAAAATGTCCCCTGCAACCAAACAAACTGTCGGAGACACAAATCTACAATGGACATAGTGTAAAATGGTCCAATTCAAGTAAGTTATTCATTTGGCATCATTCGAAGTGATAGAAATCAAGTTTTAATGAAAATTAGCATATTCGGCCAAAACATGCTTTTCAGCCCCTGAAAAGCACATTTTGGCCATAAAAACTGAAAATGTCCCCTGCAACCAAACGAACTGTCGGAGACACAAATCTACAATGGACATAGTGTAAAATGGTCCAATTCAAGTAAGTTATTCATTTGGCATCATTCGAAGTGATAGAAATCAAGTTTTAATGAAAATTATCATACTCGGCCAAAACATGCTTTTCAGCCCCTGAAAAGCACATTTTGGCCATAAAAACTGAAAATGTCCCCTGCAACCAAACAAACTGTCGGAGACACAAATCTACAATGGACATAGTGTAAAATGGTCCAATTCAAGTAAGTTATTCATTTGGCATCATTCGAAGTGATAGAAATCAAGTTTTAATGAAAATTATCATATTCGGCCAAAACATGCTTTTCAGCCCCTGAAAAGCACATTTTGGCCATAAAAACTGAAAATGTCCCCTGCAACCAAACGAACTGTCGGAGACACAAATCTACAATGGACATAGTGTAAAATGGTCCAATTCAAGTAAGTTATTCATTTGGCATCATTCGAAGTGATAGAAATCAAGTTTTAATGAAAATTATCATACTCGGCCAAAACATGCTTTTCAGCCCCTGAAAAGCACATTTTGGCCATAAAAACTTAATATGTCCCCTGCAACCAAACGAACTGTCAGAGACACAAATCTACAATGGACATAGTGTAAAATGGTCCAATTCAAGTAAATTATTCATTTGGCATCATTCAAATGGATAGAAATCAAGTTTTAATGAAAATTATCATACTCGGCCAAAACATGCTTTTCAGCCCCTGAAAAGCACATTTTGGCCATAAAAACTGAAAATGTCCCCTGCAACCAAACAAACTGTCGGAGACACAAATCTACAATGGACATAGTGTAAAATGGTCCAATTCAAGTAAGTTATTCATTTGGCATCATTCGAAGTGATAGAAATCAAGTTTTAATGAAAATTATCATATTCGGCCAAAACATGCTTTTCAGCCCCTGAAAAGCACATTTTGGCCATAAAAACTGAAAATGTCCCCTGCAACCAAACGAACTGTCGGAGACACAAATCTACAATGGACATAGTGTAAAATGGTCCAATTCAAGTAAGTTATTCATTTGGCATCAATCGAAGTGATAGAAATCAAGTTTTAATGAAAATTATCAAACTCGGCCAAAACATGCTTTTCAGCCCCTGAAAAGCACATTTTGGCCATAAAAACTGAAAATGTCCCCTGCAACCAAACGAACTGTCGGAGACACAAATCTACAATGGACATAGTGTAAAATGGTCCAATTCAAGTAAGTTATTCATTTGGCATCATTCGAAGTGATAGAAATCAAGTTTTAATGAAAATTATCATACTCGGCCAAAACATGCTTTTCAGCCCCTGAAAAGCACATTTTGGCCATAAAAACTGAATATGTCCCCTGCAACCAAACGAACTGTCAGAGACACAAATCTACAATGGACATAGTGTAAAATGGTCCAATTCAAGTAAGTTATTCATTTGGCATCATTCAAATGGATAGAAATCAAGTTTTAATGAAAATTATCATACTCGGCCAAAACATGCTTTTCAGCCCCTGAAAAGCACATTTTGGCCATAAAAACTGAAAATGTCCCCTGCAACCAAACAAACTGTCGGAGACACAAATCTACAATGGACATAGTGTAAAATGGTCCAATTCAAGTAAGTTATTCATTTGGCATCATTCGAAGTGATAGAAATCAAGTTTTAATGAAAATTATCATACTCGGCCAAAACATGCTTTTCAGCCCCTGAAAAGCACATTTTGGCCATAAAAACTGAAAATGTCCCCTGCAACCAAACAAACTGTCAGAGACACAAATCTACAATGGACATAGTGTAAAATGGTCCAATTCAAGTAAGTTATTCATTTGGCATCATTCGAAGTGATAGAAATCAAGTTTTAATGAAAATTATCATATTCGGCCAAAACATGCTTTTCAGCCCCTGAAAAGCACATTTTGGCCATAAAAACTGAAAATGTCCCCTGCAACCAAACGAACTGTCGGAGACACAAATCTACAATGGACATAGTGTAAAATGGTCCAATTCAAGTAAGTTATTCATTTGGCATCATTCGAAGTGATAGAAATCAAGTTTTAATGAAAATTATCATATTCGGCCAAAACATGCTTTTCAGCCCCTGAAAAGCACATTTTGGCCATAAAAACTGAATATGTCCCCTGCAACCAAACGAACTGTCAGAGACACAAATCTACAATGGACATAGTGTAAAATGGTCCAATTCAAGTAAGTTATTCATTTGGCATCATTCAAATGGATAGAAATCAAGTTTTAATGAAAATTATCATACTCGGCCAAAACATGCTTTTCAGCCCCTGAAAAGCACATTTTGGCCATAAAAACTGAAAATGTCCCCTGCAACCAAACAAACTGTCGGAGACACAAATCTACAATGGACATAGTGTAAAATGGTCCAATTCAAGTAAGTTATTCATTTGGCATCATTCGAAGTGATAGAAATCAAGTTTTAATGAAAATTATCATATTCGGCCAAAACATGCTTTTCAGCCCCTGAAAAGCACATTTTGGCCATAAAAACTGAATATGTCCCCTGCAACCAAACGAACTGTCAGAGACACAAATCTACAATGGACATAGTGTAAAATGGTCCAATTCAAGTAAGTTATTCATTTGGCATCATTCGAAGTGATAGAAATCAAGTTTTAATGAAAATTATCATATTCGGCCAAAACATGCTTTTCAGCCCCTGAAAAGCACATTTTGGCCATAAAAACTGAATATGTCCCCTGCAACCAAACGAACTGTCAGAGACACAAATCTACAATGGACATAGTGTAAAATGGTCCAATTCAAGTAAGTTATTCATTTGGCATCATTCAAATGGATAGAAATCAAGTTTTAATGAAAATTATCATACTCGGCCAAAACATGCTTTTCAGCCCCTGAAAAGCACATTTTGGCCATAAAAACTGAAAATGTCCCCTGCAACCAAACAAACTGTCGGAGACACAAATCTACAATGGACATAGTGTAAAATGGTCCAATTCAAGTAAATTATTCATTTGGCATCATTCGAAGTGATAGAAATTAAGTTTTAATGAAAATTATCAAACTCGGCCAAAACATGCTTTTCAGCCCCTGAAAAGCACATTTTGGCCATAAAAACTGAATATGTCCCCTGCAACCAAACGAACTGTCAGAGACACAAATCTACAATGGACATAGTGTAAAATGGTCCAATTCAAGTAAGTTATTCATTTGGCATCATTCGAAGTGATAGAAATCAAGTTTTAATGAAAATTATCATACTCGGCCAAAACATGCTTTTCAGCCCCTGAAAAGCACATTTTGGCCATAAAAACTGTAAATGTCCCCTGCAACCAAACAAACTGTCGGAGACACAAATCTACAATGGACATAGTGTAAAATGGTCCAATTCAAGTAAGTTATTCATTTGGCATCATTCAAATGGATAGAAATCAAGTTTTAATGAAAATTATCATACTCGGCCAAAACATGCTTTTCAGCCCCTGAAAAGCACATTTTGGCCATAAAAACTGAATATGTCCCCTGCAACCAAACGAACTGTCAGAGACACAAATCTACAATGGACATAGTGTAAAATGGTCCAATTCAAGTAAGTTATTCATTTGGCATCATTCAAATGGATAGAAATCAAGTTTTAATGAAAATTATCATACTCGGCCAAAACATGCTTTTCAGCCCCTGAAAAGCACATTTTGGCCATAAAAACTGAAAATGTCCCCTGCAACCAAACAAACTGTCGGAGACACAAATCTACAATGGACATAGTGTAAAATGGTCCAATTCAAGTAAGTTATTCATTTGGCATCATTCGAAGTGATAGAAATCAAGTTTTAATGAAAATTATCATATTCGGCCAAAACATGCTTTTCAGCCCCTGAAAAGCACATTTTGGCCATAAAAACTGAATATGTCCCCTGCAACCAAACGAACTGTCAGAGACACAAATCTACAATGGACTAGTGTAAAATGGTCCAATTCAAGTAAGTTATTCATTTGGCATCATTCGAAGTGATAGAAATCAAGTTTTAATGAAAATTATCATACTCGGCCAAAACATGCTTTTCAGCCCCTGAAAAGCACATTTTGGCCATTAAAACTTAATATGTCCCCTGCAACCAAACGAACTGTCAGAGACACAAATCTACAATGGACATAGTGTAAAATGGTCCAATTCAAGTAAATTATTCATTTGGCATCATTCAAATGGATAGAAATCAAGTTTTAATGAAAATTATCATACTCGGCCAAAACATGCTTTTCAGCCCCTGAAAAGCACATTTTGGCCATAAAAACTGAAAATGTCCCCTGCAACCAAACAAACTGTCGGAGACACAAATCTACAATGGACATAGTGTAAAATGGTCCAATTCAAGTAAGTTATTCATTTGGCATCATTCGAAGTGATAGAAATCAAGTTTTAATGAAAATTATCATATTCGGCCAAAACATGCTTTTCAGCCCCTGAAAGCACATTTTGGCCATAAAAACTGAATATGTCCCCTGCAACCAAACGAACTGTCAGAGAAACAAATCTACAATGGACATAGTGTAAAATGGTCCAATTCAAGTAAGATATTCATTTGGCATCATTCGAATGGATAGAAATCAAGTTTTAATGAAAATTATCATATTCTGCCAAAACGTGCTTTTCAGCCCCTGAAAAGCACATTTTGGCCATAAAAACTGAATATGTCCCCTGCAACCAAACGAACTGTCAGAGATACAAATCTACAATGGACATAGTGTAAAATGGTCCAATTCAAGTAAATTATTCATTTGGCATCATTCGAAGTGATAGAAATTAAGTTTTAATGAAAATTATCAAACTCGGCCAAAACATGCTTTTCAGCCCCTGAAAAGCACATTTTGGCCATAAAAACTGAATATGTCCCCTGCAACCAAACGAACTGTCAGAGACACAAATCTACAATGGACATAGTGTAAAATGGTCCAATTCAAGTAAGTTATTCATTTGGCATCATTCGAAGTGATAGAAATCAAGTTTTAATGAAAATTATCATACTCGGCCAAAACATGCTTTTCAGCCCCTGAAAAGCACATTTTGGCCATAAAAACTGTAAATGTCCCCTGCAACCAAAAAAACTGTCGGAGACACAAATCTACAATGGACATAGTGTAAAATGGTCCAATTCAAGTAAGTTATTCATTTGGCATCATTCAAATGGATAGAAATCAAGTTTTAATGAAAATTATCATACTCGGCCAAAACATGCTTTTCAGCCCCTGAAAAGCACATTTTGGCCATAAAAACTGAATATGTCCCCTGCAACCAAACGAACTGTCAGAGACACAAATCTACAATGGACATAGTGTAAAATGGTCCAATTCAAGTAAGTTATTCATTTGGCATCATTCAAATGGATAGAAATCAAGTTTTAATGAAAATTATCATACTCGGCCAAAACATGCTTTTCAGCCCCTGAAAAGCACATTTTGGCCATAAAAACTGAATATGTCCCCTGCAACCAAACGAACTGTCAGAGACACAAATCTACAATGGACATAGTGTAAAATGGTCCAATTCAAGTAAGTTATTCATTTGGCATCATTCGAAGTGATAGAAATCAAGTTTTAATGAAAATTATCATACTCGGCCAAAACATGCTTTTCAGCCCCTGAAAAGCACATTTTGGCCATAAAAACTGAATATGTCCCCTGCAACCAAACGAACTGTCAGAGACACAAATCTACAATGGACATAGTGTAAAATGGTCCAATTCAAGTAAGTTATTCATTTGGCATCATTCGAAGTGATAGAAATCAAGTTTTAATGAAAATTATCATATTCGGCCAAAACATGCTTTTCAGCCCCTGAAAAGCACATTTTGGCCATAAAAACTGAATATGTCCCCTGCAACCAAACGAACTGTCAGAGACACAAATCTACAATGGACATAGTGTAAAATGGTCCAATTCAAGTAAGTTATTCATTTGGCATCATTCAAATGGATAGAAATCAAGTTTTAATGAAAATTATCATACTCGGCCAAAACATGCTTTTCAGCTCCTGAAAAGCACATTTTGGCCATAAAAACTGAAAATGTCCCCTGCAACCAAACAAACTGTCGGAGACACAAATCTACAATGGACATAGTGTAAAATGGTCCAATTCAAGTAAGTTATTCATTTGGCATCATTCGAAGTGATAGAAATCAAGTTTTAATGAAAATTATCATATTCGGCCAAAACATGCTTTTCAGCCCCTGAAAAGCACATTTTGGCCATAAAAACTGAATATGTCCCCTGCAACCAAACGAACTGTCAGAGACACAAATCTACAATGGACATAGTGTAAAATGGTCCAATTCAAGTAAGTTATTCATTTGGCATCATTCAAATGGATAGAAATCAAGTTTTAATGAAAATTATCATACTCGGCCAAAACATGCTTTTCAGCCCCTGAAAAGCACATTTTGGCCATAAAAACTGAAAATGTCCCCTGCAACCAAACAAACTGTCGGAGACACAAATCTACAATGGACATAGTGTAAAATGGTCCAATTCAAGTAAGTTATTCATTTGGCATCATTCGAAGTGATAGAAATCAAGTTTTAATGAAAATTATCATACTCGGCCAAAACATGCTTTTCAGCCCCTGAAAAGCACATTTTGGCCATAAAAACTTAATATGTCCCCTGCAACCAAACGAACTGTCAGAGACACAAATCTACAATGGACATAGTGTAAAATGGTCCAATTCAAGTAAATTATTCATTTGGCATCATTCAAATGGATAGAAATCAAGTTTTAATGAAAATTATCATACTCGGCCAAAACATGCTTTTCAGCCCCTGAAAAGCACATTTTGGCCATAAAAACTGAAAATGTCCCCTGCAACCAAACAAACTGTCGGAGACACAAATCTACAATGGACATAGTGTAAAATGGTCCAATTCAAGTAAGTTATTCATTTGGCATCATTCGAAGTGATAGAAATCAAGTTTTAATGAAAATTATCATATTCGGCCAAAACATGCTTTTCAGCCCCTGAAAAGCACATTTTGGCCATAAAAACTGAAAATGTCCCCTGCAACCAAACGAACTGTCGGAGACACAAATCTACAATGGACATAGTGTAAAATGGTCCAATTCAAGTAAGTTATTCATTTGGCATCAATCGAAGTGATAGAAATCAAGTTTTAATGAAAATTATCAAACTCGGCCTAAACATGCTTTTCAGCCCCTGAAAAGCACATTTTGGCCATAAAAACTGAAAATGTCCCCTGCAACCAAACGAACTGTCAGAGACACAAATCTACAATGGACATAGTGTAAAATGGTCCAATTCAAGTAAGTTATTCATTTGGCATCATTCGAAGTGATAGAAATCAAGTTTTAATGAAAATTATCATACTCGGCCAAAACATGCTTTTCAGCCCCTGAAAAGCACATTTTGGCCATAAAAACTGTAAATGTCCCCTGCAACCAAACAAACTGTCGGAGACACAAATCTACAATGGACATAGTGTAAAATGGTCCAATTCAAGTAAGTTATTCATTTGGCATCATTCAAATGGATAGAAATCAAGTTTTAATGAAAATTATCATACTCGGCCAAAACATGCTTTTCAGCCCCTGAAAAGCACATTTTGGCCATAAAAACTGAATATGTCCCCTGCAACCAAACGAACTGTCAGAGACACAAATCTACAATGGACATAGTGTAAAATGGTCCAATTCAAGTAAGTTATTCATTTGGCATCATTCAAATGGATAGAAATCAAGTTTTAATGAAAATTATCATATTCGGCCAAAACATGCTTTTCAGCTCCTGAAAAGCACATTTTGGCCATAAAAACTGAAAATGTCCCCTGCAACCAAACGAACTGTCGGAGACACAAATCTACAATGGACATAGTGTAAAATGGTCCAATTCAAGTAAGTTATTCATTTGGCATCATTCGAAGTGATAGAAATCAAGTTTTAATGAAAATTATCATATTCGGCCAAAACATGCTTTTCAGCCCCTGAAAAGCACATTTTGGCCATAAAAACTTAATATGTCCCCTGCAACCAAACGAACTGTCAGAGACACAAATCTACAATGGACATAGTGTAAAATGGTCCAATTCAAGTAAGTTATTCATTTGGCATCATTCAAATGGATAGAAATCAAGTTTTAATGAAAATTATCATACTCGGCCAAAACATGCTTTTCAGCCCCTGAAAAGCACATTTTGGCCATAAAAACTGAAAATGTCCCCTGCAACCAAACAAACTGTCGGAGACACAAATCTACAATGGACATAGTGTAAAATGGTCCAATTCAAGTAAGTTATTCATTTGGCATCATTCGAAGTGATAGAAATCAAGTTTTAATGAAAATTATCATATTCGGCCAAAACATGCTTTTCAGCCCCTGAAAAGCACATTTTGGCCATAAAAACTGAAAATGTCCCCTGCAACCAAACGAACTGTCGGAGACACAAATCTACAATGGACATAGTGTAAAATGGTCCAATTCAAGTAAGTTATTCATTTGGCATCATTCGAAGTGATAGAAATCAAGTTTTAATGAAAATTATCATACTCGGCCAAAACATGCTTTTCAGCCCCTGAAAAGCACATTTTGGCCATAAAAACTTAATATGTCCCCTGCAACCAAACGAACTGTCAGAGACACAAATCTACAATGGACATAGTGTAAAATGGTCCAATTCAAGTAAATTATTCATTTTGCATCATTCAAATGGATAGAAATCAAGTTTTAATGAAAATTATCATACTCGGCCAAAACATGCTTTTCAGCCCCTGAAAAGCACATTTTGGCCATAAAAACTGAAAATGTCCCCTGCAACCAAACAAACTGTCGGAGACACAAATCTACAATGGACATAGTGTAAAATGGTCCAATTCAAGTAAGTTATTCATTTGGCATCATTCGAAGTGATAGAAATCAAGTTTTAATGAAAATTATCATATTCGGCCAAAACATGCTTTTCAGCCCCTGAAAAGCACATTTTGGCCATAAAAACTGAAAATGTCCCCTGCAACCAAACGAACTGTCGGAGACACAAATCTACAATGGACATAGTGTAAAATGGTCCAATTCAAGTAAGTTATTCATTTGGCATCAATCGAAGTGATAGAAATCAAGTTTTAATGAAAATTATCAAACTCGGCCAAAACATGCTTTTCAGCCCCTGAAAAGCACATTTTGGCCATAAAAACTGAAAATGTCCCCTGCAACCAAACGAACTGTCGGAGACACAAATCTACAATGGACATAGTGTAAAATGGTCCAATTCAAGTAAGTTATTCATTTGGCATCATTCGAAGTGATAGAAATCAAGTTTTAATGAAAATTATCATACTCGGCCAAAACATGCTTTTCAGCCCCTGAAAAGCACATTTTGGCCATAAAAACTGAATATGTCCCCTGCAACCAAACGAACTGTCAGAGACACAAATCTACAATGGACATAGTGTAAAATGGTCCAATTCAAGTAAGTTATTCATTTGGCATCATTCAAATGGATAGAAATCAAGTTTTAATGAAAATTATCATACTCGGCCAAAACATGCTTTTCAGCCCCTGAAAAGCACATTTTGGCCATAAAAACTGAAAATGTCCCCTGCAACCAAACAAACTGTCGGAGACACAAATCTACAATGGACATAGTGTAAAATGGTCCAATTCAAGTAAGTTATTCATTTGGCATCATTCGAAGTGATAGAAATCAAGTTTTAATGAAAATTATCATACTCGGCCAAAACATGCTTTTCAGCCCCTGAAAAGCACATTTTGGCCATAAAAACTGAAAATGTCCCCTGCAACCAAACAAACTGTCGGAGACACAAATCTACAATGGACATAGTGTAAAATGGTCCAATTCAAGTAAGTTATTCATTTGGCATCATTCGAAGTGATAGAAATCAAGTTTTAATGAAAATTATCATATTCGGCCAAAACATGCTTTTCAGCCCCTGAAAAGCACATTTTGGCCATAAAAACTGAAAATGTCCCCTGCAACCAAACGAACTGTCGGAGACACAAATCTACAATGGACATAGTGTAAAATGGTCCAATTCAAGTAATTATTCATTTGGCATCATTCGAAGTGATAGAAATCAAGTTTTAATGAAAATTATCATACTCGGCCAAAACATGCTTTTCAGCCCCTGAAAAGCACATTTTGGCCATAAAAACTGAAAATGTCCCCTGCAACCAAACGAACTGTCGGAGACACAAATCTACAATGGACATAGTGTAAAATGGTCCAATTCAAGTAAGTTATTCATTTGGCATCATTCGAAGTGATAGAAATCAAGTTTTAATGAAAATGATCATACTCGGCCAAAACATGCTTTTCAGCCCCTGAAAAGCACATTTTGGCCATAAAAACTTAATATGTCCCCTGCAACCAAACGAACTGTCAGAGACACAAATCTACAATGGACATAGTGTAAAATGGTCCAATTCAAGTAAGTTATTCATTTGGCATCATTCGAAGTGATAGAAATCAAGTTTTAATGAAAATTATCATATTCGGCCAAAACATGCTTTTCAGCCCCTGAAAAGCACATTTTGGCCATAAAAACTGAATATGTCCCCTGCAACCAAACGAACTGTCAGAGACACAAATCTACAATGGACATAGTGTAAAATGGTCCAATTCAAGTAAATTATTCATTTGGCATCATTCAAATGGATAGAAATCAAGTTTTAATGAAAATTATCATACTCGGCCAAAACATGCTTTTCAGCCCCTGAAAAGCACATTTTGGCCATAAAAACTGAAAATGTCCCCTGCAACCAAACAAACTGTCGGAGACACAAATCTACAATGGACATAGTGTAAAATGGTCCAATTCAAGTAAGTTATTCATTTGGCATCATTCGAAGTGATAGAAATCAAGTTTTAATGAAAATTATCATATTCGGCCAAAACATGCTTTTCAGCCCCTGAAAAGCACATTTTGGCCATAAAAACTGAAAATGTCCCCTGCAACCAAACGAACTGTCGGAGACACAAATCTACAATGGACATAGTGTAAAATGGTCCAATTCAAGTAAGTTATTCATTTGGCATCAATCGAAGTGATAGAAATCAAGTTTTAATGAAAATTATCAAACTCGGCCAAAACATGCTTTTCAGCCCCTGAAAAGCACATTTTGGCCATAAAAACTGAAAATGTCCCCTGCAACCAAACGAACTGTCAGAGACACAAATCTACAATGGACATAGTGTAAAATGGTCCAATTCAAGTAAGTTATTCATTTGGCATCATTCGAAGTGATAGAAATCAAGTTTTAATGAAAATTATCATACTCGGCCAAAACATGCTTTTCAGCCCCTGAAAAGCACATTTTGGCCATAAAAACTGTAAATGTCCCCTGCAACCAAACAAACTGTCGGAGACACAAATCTACAATGGACATAGTGTAAAATGGTCCAATTCAAGTAAGTTATTCATTTGGCATCATTCAAATGGATAGAAATCAAGTTTTAATGAAAATTATCATATTCGGCCAAAACATGCTTTTCAGCTCCTGAAAAGCACATTTTGGCCATAAAAACTGAAAATGTCCCCTGCAACCAAACGAACTGTCGGAGACACAAATCTACAATGGACATAGTGTAAAATGGTCCAATTCAAGTAAGTTATTCATTTGGCATCATTCGAAGTGATAGAAATCAAGTTTTAATGAAAATTATCATATTCGGCCAAAACGTGCTTTTCAGCCCCTGAAAAGCACATTTTGGCCATAAAAACTTAATATGTCCCCTGCAACCAAACGAACTGTCAGAGACACAAATCTACAATGGACATAGTGTAAAATGGTCCAATTCAAGTAAGTTATTCATTTGGCATCATTCAAATGGATAGAAATCAAGTTTTAATGAAAATTATCATACTCGGCCAAAACATGCTTTTCAGCCCCTGAAAAGCACATTTTGGCCATAAAAAATGAAAATGTCCCCTGCAACCAAACAAACTGTCGGAGACACAAATCTACAATGGACATAGTGTAAAATGGTCCAATTCAAGTAAGTTATTCATTTGGCATCATTCGAAGTGATAGAAATCAAGTTTTAATGAAAATTAGCATATTCGGCCAAAACATGCTTTTCAGCCCCTGAAAAGCACATTTTGGCCATAAAAACTGAAAATGTCCCCTGCAACCAAACGAACTGTCGGAGACACAAATCTACAATGGACATAGTGTAAAATGGTCCAATTCAAGTAAGTTATTCATTTGGCATCATTCAAAGTGATAGAAATCAAGTTTTAATGAAAATTATCATACTCGGCCAAAACATGCTTTTCAGCCCCTGAAAAGCACATTTTGGCCATAAAAACTGAAAATGTCCCCTGCAACCAAACAAACTGTCGGAGACACAAATCTACAATGGACATAGTGTAAAATGGTCCAATTCAAGTAAGTTATTCATTTGGCATCATTCGAAGTGATAGAAATCAAGTTTTAATGAAAATTATCATATTCGGCCAAAACATGCTTTTCAGCCCCTGAAAAGCACATTTTGGCCATAAAAACTGAAAATGTCCCCTGCAACCAAACGAACTGTCGGAGACACAAATCTACAATGGACATAGTGTAAAATGGTCCAATTCAAGTAAGTTATTCATTTGGCATCATTCGAAGTGATAGAAATCAAGTTTTAATGAAAATTATCATACTCGGCCAAAACATGCTTTTCAGCCCCTGAAAAGCACATTTTGGCCATAAAAACTTAATATGTCCCCTGCAACCAAACGAACTGTCAGAGACACAAATCTACAATGGACATAGTGTAAAATGGTCCAATTCAAGTAAATTATTCATTTGGCATCATTCAAATGGATAGAAATCAAGTTTTAATGAAAATTATCATACTCGGCCAAAACATGCTTTTCAGCCCCTGAAAAGCACATTTTGGCCATAAAAACTGAAAATGTCCCCTGCAACCAAACAAACTGTCGGAGACACAAATCTACAATGGACATAGTGTAAAATGGTCCAATTCAAGTAAGTTATTCATTTGGCATCATTCGAAGTGATAGAAATCAAGTTTTAATGAAAATTATCATATTCGGCCAAAACATGCTTTTCAGCCCCTGAAAAGCACATTTTGGCCATAAAAACTGAAAATGTCCCCTGCAACCAAACGAACTGTCGGAGACACAAATCTACAATGGACATAGTGTAAAATGGTCCAATTCAAGTAAGTTATTCATTTGGCATCAATCGAAGTGATAGAAATCAAGTTTTAATGAAAATTATCAAACTCGGCCAAAACATGCTTTTCAGCCCCTGAAAAGCACATTTTGGCCATAAAAACTGAAAATGTCCCCTGCAACCAAACGAACTGTCGGAGACACAAATCTACAATGGACATAGTGTAAAATGGTCCAATTCAAGTAAGTTATTTATTTGGCATCATTCGAAGTGATAGAAATCAAGTTTTAATGAAAATTATCATACTCGGCCAAAACATGCTTTTCAGCCCCTGAAAAGCACATTTTGGCCATAAAAACTGAATATGTCCCCTGCAACCAAACGAACGTCAGAGACACAAATCTACAATGGACATAGTGTAAAATGGTCCAATTCAAGTAAGTTATTCATTTGGCATCATTCAAATGGATAGAAATCAAGTTTTAATGAAAATTATCATACTCGGCCAAAACATGCTTTTCAGCCCCTGAAAAGCACATTTTGGCCATAAAAACTGAAAATGTCCCCTGCAACCAAACAAACTGTCGGAGACACAAATCTACAATGGACATAGTGTAAAATGGTCCAATTCAAGTAAGTTATTCATTTGGCATCATTCGAAGTGATAGAAATCAAGTTTTAATGAAAATTATCATACTCGGCCAAAACATGCTTTTCAGCCCCTGAAAAGCACATTTTGGCCATAAAAACTGAAAATGTCCCCTGCAACCAAACAAACTGTCGGAGACACAAATCTACAATGGACATAGTGTAAAATGGTCCAATTCAAGTAAGTTATTCATTTGGCATCATTCGAAGTGATAGAAATCAAGTTTTAATGAAAATTATCATATTCGGCCAAAACATGCTTTTCAGCCCCTGAAAAGCACATTTTGGCCATAAAAACTGAAAATGTCCCCTGCAACCAAACGAACTGTCGGAGACACAAATCTACAATGGACATAGTGTAAAATGGTCCAATTCAAGTAATTATTCATTTGGCATCATTCGAAGTGATAGAAATCAAGTTTTAATGAAAATTATCATACTCGGCCAAAACATGCTTTTCAGCCCCTGAAAAGCACATTTTGGCCATAAAAACTTAATATGTCCCCTGCAACCAAACGAACTGTCAGAGACACAAATCTACAATGGACATAGTGTAAAATGGTCCAATTCAAGTAAATTATTCATTTGGCATCATTCAAATGGATAGAAATCAAGTTTTAATGAAAATTATCATACTCGGCCAAAACATGCTTTTCAGCCCCTGAAAAGCACATTTTGGCCATAAAAACTGAAAATGTCCCCTGCAACCAAACAAACTGTCGGAGACACAAATCTACAATGGACATAGTGTAAAATGGTCCAATTCAAGTAAGTTATTCATTTGGCATCATTCGAAGTGATAGAAATCAAGTTTTAATGAAAATTATCATATTCGGCCAAAACATGCTTTTCAGCCCCTGAAAGCACATTTTGGCCATAAAAACTGAATATGTCCCCTGCAACCAAACGAACTGTCAGAGAAACAAATCTACAATGGACATAGTGTAAAATGGTCCAATTCAAGTAAGATATTCATTTGGCATCATTCGAATGGATAGAAATCAAGTTTTAATGAAAATTATCATATTCTGCCAAAACGTGCTTTTCAGCCCCTGAAAAGCACATTTTGGCCATAAAAACTGAATATGTCCCCTGCAACCAAACGAACTGTCAGAGATACAAATCTACAATGGACATAGTGTAAAATGGTCCAATTCAAGTAAATTATTCATTTGGCATCATTCGAAGTGATAGAAATTAAGTTTTAATGAAAATTATCAAACTCGGCCAAAACATGCTTTTCAGCCCCTGAAAAGCACATTTTGGCCATAAAAACTGAATATGTCCCCTGCAACCAAACGAACTGTCAGAGACACAAATCTACAATGGACATAGTGTAAAATGGTCCAATTCAAGTAAGTTATTCATTTGGCATCAATCGAAGTGATAGAAATCAAGTTTTAATGAAAATTATCAAACTCGGCCAAAACATGCTTTTCAGCCCCTGAAAAGCACATTTTGGCCATAAAAACTGAAAATGTCCCCTGCAACCAAACGAACTGTCAGAGACACAAATCTACAATGGACATAGTGTAAAATGGTCCAATTCAAGTAAGTTATTCATTTGGCATCATTCGAAGTGATAGAAATCAAGTTTTAATGAAAATTATCATACTCGGCCAAAACATGCTTTTCAGCCCCTGAAAAGCACATTTTGGCCATAAAAACTGTAAATGTCCCCTGCAACCAAACAAACTGTCGGAGACACAAATCTACAATGGACATAGTGTAAAATGGTCCAATTCAAGTAAGTTATTCATTTGGCATCATTCAAATGGATAGAAATCAAGTTTTAATGAAAATTATCATATTCGGCCAAAACATGCTTTTCAGCTCCTGAAAAGCACATTTTGGCCATAAAAACTGAAAATGTCCCCTGCAACCAAACGAACTGTCGGAGACACAAATCTACAATGGACATAGTGTAAAATGGTCCAATTCAAGTAAGTTATTCATTTGGCATCATTCGAAGTGATAGAAATCAAGTTTTAATGAAAATTATCATATTCGGCCAAAACATGCTTTTCAGCCCCTGAAAAGCACATTTTGGCCATAAAAACTTAATATGTCCCCTGCAACCAAACGAACTGTCAGAGACACAAATCTACAATGGACATAGTGTAAAATGGTCCAATTCAAGTAAGTTATTCATTTGGCATCATTCAAATGGATAGAAATCAAGTTTTAATGAAAATTATCATACTCGGCCAAAACATGCTTTTCAGCCCCTGAAAAGCACATTTTGGCCATAAAAAATGAAAATGTCCCCTGCAACCAAACAAACTGTCGGAGACACAAATCTACAATGGACATAGTGTAAAATGGTCCAATTCAAGTAAGTTATTCATTTGGCATCATTCGAAGTGATAGAAATCAAGTTTTAATGAAAATTAGCATATTCGGCCAAAACATGCTTTTCAGCCCCTGAAAAGCACATTTTGGCCATAAAAACTGAAAATGTCCCCTGCAACCAAACGAACTGTCGGAGACACAAATCTACAATGGACATAGTGTAAAATGGTCCAATTCAAGTAAGTTATTCATTTGGCATCATTCAAAGTGATAGAAATCAAGTTTTAATGAAAATTATCATACTCGGCCAAAACATGCTTTTCAGCCCCTGAAAAGCACATTTTGGCCATAAAAACTGAAAATGTCCCCTGCAACCAAACAAACTGTCGGAGACACAAATCTACAATGGACATAGTGTAAAATGGTCCAATTCAAGTAAGTTATTCATTTGGCATCATTCGAAGTGATAGAAATCAAGTTTTAATGAAAATTATCATATTCGGCCAAAACATGCTTTTCAGCCCCTGAAAAGCACATTTTGGCCATAAAAACTGAAAATGTCCCCTGCAACCAAACGAACTGTCGGAGACACAAATCTACAATGGACATAGTGTAAAATGGTCCAATTCAAGTAAGTTATTCATTTGGCATCATTCGAAGTGATAGAAATCAAGTTTTAATGAAAATTATCATACTCGGCCAAAACATGCTTTTCAGCCCCTGAAAAGCACATTTTGGCCATAAAAACTTAATATGTCCCCTGCAACCAAACGAACTGTCAGAGACACAAATCTACAATGGACATAGTGTAAAATGGTCCAATTCAAGTAAATTATTCATTTGGCATCATTCAAATGGATAGAAATCAAGTTTTAATGAAAATTATCATACTCGGCCAAAACATGCTTTTCAGCCCCTGAAAAGCACATTTTGGCCATAAAAACTGAAAATGTCCCCTGCAACCAAACAAACTGTCGGAGACACAAATCTACAATGGACATAGTGTAAAATGGTCCAATTCAAGTAAGTTATTCATTTGGCATCATTCGAAGTGATAGAAATCAAGTTTTAATGAAAATTATCATATTCGGCCAAAACATGCTTTTCAGCCCCTGAAAAGCACATTTTGGCCATAAAAACTGAAAATGTCCCCTGCAACCAAACGAACTGTCGGAGACACAAATCTACAATGGACATAGTGTAAAATGGTCCAATTCAAGTAAGTTATTCATTTGGCATCAATCGAAGTGATAGAAATCAAGTTTTAATGAAAATTATCAAACTCGGCCAAAACATGCTTTTCAGCCCCTGAAAAGCACATTTTGGCCATAAAAACTGAAAATGTCCCCTGCAACCAAACGAACTGTCGGAGACACAAATCTACAATGGACATAGTGTAAAATGGTCCAATTCAAGTAAGTTATTCATTTGGCATCATTCGAAGTGATAGAAATCAAGTTTTAATGAAAATTATCATACTCGGCCAAAACATGCTTTTCAGCCCCTGAAAAGCACATTTTGGCCATAAAAACTGAATATGTCCCCTGCAACCAAACGAACTGTCAGAGACACAAATCTACAATGGACATAGTGTAAAATGGTCCAATTCAAGTAAGTTATTCATTTGGCATCATTCAAATGGATAGAAATCAAGTTTTAATGAAAATTATCATACTCGGCCAAAACATGCTTTTCAGCCCCTGAAAAGCACATTTTGGCCATAAAAACTGAAAATGTCACCTGCAACCAAACAAACTGTCGGAGACACAAATCTACAATGGACATAGTGTAAAATGGTCCAATTCAAGTAAGTTATTCATTTGGCATCATTCGAAGTGATAGAAATCAAGTTTTAATGAAAATTATCATACTCGGCCAAAACATGCTTTTCAGCCCCTGAAAAGCACATTTTGGCCATAAAAACTGAAAATGTCCCCTGCAACCAAACAAACTGTCGGAGACACAAATCTACAATGGACATAGTGTAAAATGGTCCAATTCAAGTAAGTTATTCATTTGGCATCATTCGAAGTGATAGAAATCAAGTTTTAATGAAAATTATCATATTCGGCCAAAACATGCTTTTCAGCCCCTGAAAAGCACATTTTGGCCATAAAAACTGAAAATGTCCCCTGCAACCAAACGAACTGTCGGAGACACAAATCTACAATGGACATAGTGTAAAATGGTCCAATTCAAGTAATTATTCATTTGGCATCATTCGAAGTGATAGAAATCAAGTTTTAATGAAAATTATCATACTCGGCCAAAACATGCTTTTCAGCCCCTGAAAAGCACATTTTGGCCATAAAAACTTAATATGTCCCCTGCAACCAAACGAACTGTCAGAGACACAAATCTACAATGGACATAGTGTAAAATGGTCCAATTCAAGTAAATTATTCATTTGGCATCATTCAAATGGATAGAAATCAAGTTTTAATGAAAATTATCATACTCGGCCAAAACATGCTTTTCAGCCCCTGAAAAGCACATTTTGGCCATAAAAACTGAAAATGTCCCCTGCAACCAAACAAACTGTCGGAGACACAAATCTACAATGGACATAGTGTAAAATGGTCCAATTCAAGTAAGTTATTCATTTGGCATCATTCGAAGTGATAGAAATCAAGTTTTAATGAAAATTATCATATTCGGCCAAAACATGCTTTTCAGCCCCTGAAAGCACATTTTGGCCATAAAAACTGAATATGTCCCCTGCAACCAAACGAACTGTCAGAGAAACAAATCTACAATGGACATAGTGTAAAATGGTCCAATTCAAGTAAGATATTCATTTGGCATCATTCGAATGGATAGAAATCAAGTTTTAATGAAAATTATCATATTCTGCCAAAACGTGCTTTTCAGCCCCTGAAAAGCACATTTTGGCCATAAAAACTGAATATGTCCCCTGCAACCAAACGAACTGTCAGAGATACAAATCTACAATGGACATAGTGTAAAATGGTCCAATTCAAGTAAATTATTCATTTGGCATCATTCGAAGTGATAGAAATTAAGTTTTAATGAAAATTATCAAACTCGGCCAAAACATGCTTTTCAGCCCCTGAAAAGCACATTTTGGCCATAAAAACTGAATATGTCCCCTGCAACCAAACGAACTGTCAGAGACACAAATCTACAATGGACATAGTGTAAAATGGTCCAATTCAAGTAAGTTATTCATTTGGAATCATTCGAAGTGATAGAAATCAAGTTTTAATGAAAATTATCATACTCGGCCAAAACATGCTTTTCAGCCCCTGAAAAGCACATTTTGGCCATAAAAACTGTAAATGTCCCCTGCAACCAAACAAACTGTCGGAGACACAAATCTACAATGGACATAGTGTAAAATGGTCCAATTCAAGTAAGTTATTCATTTGGCATCATTCAAATGGATAGAAATCAAGTTTTAATGAAAATTATCATACTCGGCCAAAACATGCTTTTCAGCCCCTGAAAAGCACATTTTGGCCATAAAAACTGAATATGTCCCCTGCAACCAAACGAACTGTCAGAGACACAAATCTACAATGGACATAGTGTAAAATGGTCCAATTCAAGTAAGTTATTCATTTGGCATCATTCAAATGGATAGAAATCAAGTTTTAATGAAAATTATCATACTCGGCCAAAACATGCTTTTCAGCCCCTGAAAAGCACATTTTGGCCATAAAAACTGAAAATGTCCCCTGCAACCAAACAAACTGTCGGAGACACAAATCTACAATGGACATAGTGTAAAATGGTCCAATTCAAGTAAGTTATTCATTTGGCATCATTCGAAGTGATAGAAATCAAGTTTTAATGAAAATTATCATATTCGGCCAAAACATGCTTTTCAGCCCCTGAAAAGCACATTTTGGCCATAAAAACTGAATATGTCCCCTGCAACCAAACGAACTGTCAGAGACACAAATCTACAATGGACATAGTGTAAAATGGTCCAATTCAAGTAAGTTATTCATTTGGCATCATTCGAAGTGATAGAAATCAAGTTTTAATGAAAATTATCATACTCGGCCAAAACATGCTTTTCAGCCCCTGAAAAGCACATTTTGGCCATAAAAACTGAATATGTCCCCTGCAACCAAACGAACTGTCAGAGACACAAATCTACAATGGACATAGTGTAAAATGGTCCAATTCAAGTAAGTTATTCATTTGGCATCATTCGAAGTGATAGAAATCAAGTTTTAATGAAAATTATCATATTCGGCCAAAACATGCTTTTCAGCCCCTGAAAAGCACATTTTGGCCATAAAAACTGAATATGTCCCCTGCAACCAAACGAACTGTCAGAGACACAAATCTACAATGGACATAGTGTAAAATGGTCCAATTCAAGTAAGTTATTCATTTGGCATCATTCAAATGGATAGAAATCAAGTTTTAATGAAAATTATCATACTCGGCCAAAACATGCTTTTCAGCCCCTGAAAAGCACATTTTGGCCATAAAAACTGAAAATGTCCCCTGCAACCAAACAAACTGTCGGAGACACAAATCTACAATGGACATAGTGTAAAATGGTCCAATTCAAGTAAGTTATTCATTTGGCATCATTCGAAGTGATAGAAATCAAGTTTTAATGAAAATTATCATATTCGGCCAAAACATGCTTTTCAGCCCCTGAAAAGCACATTTTGGCCATAAAAACTGAATATGTCCCCTGCAACCAAACGAACTGTCAGAGACACAAATCTACAATGGACATAGTGTAAAATGGTCCAATTCAAGTAAGTTATTCATTTGGCATCATTCGAAGTGATAGAAATCAAGTTTTAATGAAAATTATCATACTCGGCCAAAACATGCTTTTCAGCCCCTGAAAAGCACATTTTGGCCATAAAAACTGAATATGTCCCCTGCAACCAAACGAACTGTCAGAGACACAAATCTACAATGGACATAGTGTAAAATGGTCCAATTCAAGTAAGTTATTCATTTGGCATCATTCGAAGTGATAGAAATCAAGTTTTAATGAAAATTATCATATTCGGCCAAAACATGCTTTTCAGCCCCTGAAAAGCACATTTTGGCCATAAAAACTGAATATGTCCCCTGCAACCAAACGAACTGTCAGAGACACAAATCTACAATGGACATAGTGTAAAATGGTCCAATTCAAGTAAGTTATTCATTTGGCATCATTCAAATGGATAGAAATCAAGTTTTAATGAAAATTATCATACTCGGCCAAAACATGCTTTTCAGCTCCTGAAAAGCACATTTTGGCCATAAAAACTGAAAATGTCCCCTGCAACCAAACAAACTGTCGGAGACACAAATCTACAATGGACATAGTGTAAAATGGTCCAATTCAAGTAAGTTATTCATTTGGCATCATTCGAAGTGATAGAAATCAAGTTTTAATGAAAATTATCATATTCGGCCAAAACATGCTTTTCAGCCCCTGAAAAGCACATTTTGGCCATAAAAACTGAATATGTCCCCTGCAACCAAACGAACTGTCAGAGACACAAATCTACAATGGACATAGTGTAAAATGGTCCAATTCAAGTAAGTTATTCATTTGGCATCATTCAAATGGATAGAAATCAAGTTTTAATGAAAATTATCATACTCGGCCAAAACATGCTTTTCAGCCCCTGAAAAGCACATTTTGGCCATAAAAACTGAAAATGTCCCCTGCAACCAAACAAACTGTCGGAGACACAAATCTACAATGGACATAGTGTAAAATGGTCCAATTCAAGTAAGTTATTCATTTGGCATCATTCGAAGTGATAGAAATCAAGTTTTAATGAAAATTATCATACTCGGCCAAAACATGCTTTTCAGCCCCTGAAAAGCACATTTTGGCCATAAAAACTTAATATGTCCCCTGCAACCAAACGAACTGTCAGAGACACAAATCTACAATGGACATAGTGTAAAATGGTCCAATTCAAGTAAATTATTCATTTGGCATCATTCAAATGGATAGAAATCAAGTTTTAATGAAAATTATCATACTCGGCCAAAACATGCTTTTCAGCCCCTGAAAAGCACATTTTGGCCATAAAAACTGAAAATGTCCCCTGCAACCAAACAAACTGTCGGAGACACAAATCTACAATGGACATAGTGTAAAATGGTCCAATTCAAGTAAGTTATTCATTTGGCATCATTCGAAGTGATAGAAATCAAGTTTTAATGAAAATTATCATATTCGGCCAAAACATGCTTTTCAGCCCCTGAAAAGCACATTTTGGCCATAAAAACTGAAAATGTCCCCTGCAACCAAACGAACTGTCGGAGACACAAATCTACAATGGACATAGTGTAAAATGGTCCAATTCAAGTAAGTTATTCATTTGGCATCAATCGAAGTGATAGAAATCAAGTTTTAATGAAAATTATCAAACTCGGCCAAAACATGCTTTTCAGCCCCTGAAAAGCACATTTTGGCCATAAAAACTGAAAATGTCCCCTGCAACCAAACGAACTGTCAGAGACACAAATCTACAATGGACATAGTGTAAAATGGTCCAATTCAAGTAAGTTATTCATTTGGCATCATTCGAAGTGATAGAAATCAAGTTTTAATGAAAATTATCATACTCGGCCAAAACATGCTTTTCAGCCCCTGAAAAGCACATTTTGGCCATAAAAACTGTAAATGTCCCCTGCAACCAAACAAACTGTCGGAGACACAAATCTACAATGGACATAGTGTAAAATGGTCCAATTCAAGTAAGTTATTCATTTGGCATCATTCAAATGGATAGAAATCAAGTTTTAATGAAAATTATCATACTCGGCCAAAACATGCTTTTCAGCCCCTGAAAAGCACATTTTGGCCATAAAAACTGAATATGTCCCCTGCAACCAAACGAACTGTCAGAGACACAAATCTACAATGGACATAGTGTAAAATGGTCCAATTCAAGTAAGTTATTCATTTGGCATCATTCAAATGGATAGAAATCAAGTTTTAATGAAAATTATCATACTCGGCCAAAACATGCTTTTCAGCCCCTGAAAAGCACATTTTGGCCATAAAAACTGAAAATGTCCCCTGCAACCAAACAAACTGTCGGAGACACAAATCTACAATGGACATAGTGTAAAATGGTCCAATTCAAGTAAGTTATTCATTTGGCATCATTCGAAGTGATAGAAATCAAGTTTTAATGAAAATTATCATATTCGGCCAAAACATGCTTTTCAGCCCCTGAAAAGCACATTTTGGCCATAAAAACTGAATATGTCCCCTGCAACCAAACGAACTGTCAGAGACACAAATCTACAATGGACATAGTGTAAAATGGTCCAATTCAAGTAAGTTATTCATTTGGCATCATTCGAAGTGATAGAAATCAAGTTTTAATGAAAATTATCATACTCGGCCAAAACATGCTTTTCAGCCCCTGAAAAGCACATTTTGGCCATAAAAACTGAATATGTCCCCTGCAACCAAACGAACTGTCAGAGACACAAATCTACAATGGACATAGTGTAAAATGGTCCAATTCAAGTAAGTTATTCATTTGGCATCATTCGAAGTGATAGAAATCAAGTTTTAATGAAAATTATCATATTCGGCCAAAACATGCTTTTCAGCCCCTGAAAAGCACATTTTGGCCATAAAAACTGAATATGTCCCCTGCAACCAAACGAACTGTCAGAGACACAAATCTACAATGGACATAGTGTAAAATGGTCCAATTCAAGTAAGTTATTCATTTGGCATCATTCAAATGGATAGAAATCAAGTTTTAATGAAAATTATCATACTCGGCCAAAACATGCTTTTCAGCTCCTGAAAAGCACATTTTGGCCATAAAAACTGAAAATGTCCCCTGCAACCAAACAAACTGTCTGAGACACAAATCTACAATGGACATAGTGTAAAATGGTCCAATTCAAGTAAGTTATTCATTTGGCATCATTCGAAGTGATAGAAATCAAGTTTTAATGAAAATTATCATATTCGGCCAAAACATGCTTTTCAGCCCCTGAAAAGCACATTTTGGCCATAAAAACTGAATATGTCCCCTGCAACCAAACGAACTGTCAGAGACACAAATCTACAATGGACATAGTGTAAAATGGTCCAATTCAAGTAAGTTATTCATTTGGCATCATTCAAATGGATAGAAATCAAGTTTTAATGAAAATTATCATACTCGGCCAAAACATGCTTTTCAGCCCCTGAAAAGCACATTTTGGCCATAAAAACTGAAAATGTCCCCTGCAACCAAACAAACTGTCGGAGACACAAATCTACAATGGACATAGTGTAAAATGGTCCAATTCAAGTAAGTTATTCATTTGGCATCATTCGAAGTGATAGAAATCAAGTTTTAATGAAAATTATCATACTCGGCCAAAACATGCTTTTCAGCCCCTGAAAAGCACATTTTGGCCATAAAAACTTAATATGTCCCCTGCAACCAAACGAACTGTCAGAGACACAAATCTACAATGGACATAGTGTAAAATGGTCCAATTCAAGTAAATTATTCATTTGGCATCATTCAAATGGATAGAAATCAAGTTTTAATGAAAATTATCATACTCGGCCAAAACATGCTTTTCAGCCCCTGAAAAGCACATTTTGGCCATAAAAACTGAAAATGTCCCCTGCAACCAAACAAACTGTCGGAGACACAAATCTACAATGGACATAGTGTAAAATGGTCCAATTCAAGTAAGTTATTCATTTGGCATCATTCGAAGTGATAGAAATCAAGTTTTAATGAAAATTATCATATTCGGCCAAAACATGCTTTTCAGCCCCTGAAAAGCACATTTTGGCCATAAAAACTGAAAATGTCCCCTGCAACCAAACGAACTGTCGGAGACACAAATCTACAATGGACATAGTGTAAAATGGTCCAATTCAAGTAAGTTATTCATTTGGCATCAATCGAAGTGATAGAAATCAAGTTTTAATGAAAATTATCAAACTCGGCCAAAACATGCTTTTCAGCCCCTGAAAAGCACATTTTCGCCATAAAAACTGAATATGTCCCCTGCAACCAAACGAACTGTCAGAGACACAAATCTACAATGGACATAGTGTAAAATGGTCCAATTCAAGTAAGTTATTCATTTGGCATCATTCAAATGGATAGAAATCAAGTTTTAATGAAAATTATCATACTCGGCCAAAACATGCTTTTCAGCCCCTGAAAAGCACATTTTGGCCATAAAAACTGAAAATGTCCCCTGCAACCAAACAAACTGTCGGAGACACAAATCTACAATGGACATAGTGTAAAATGGTCCAATTCAAGTAAGTTATTCATTTGGCATCATTCGAAGTGATAGAAATCAAGTTTTAATGAAAATTATCATACTCGGCCAAAACATGCTTTTCAGCCCCTGAAAAGCACATTTTGGCCATAAAAACTTAATATGTCCCCTGCAACCAAACGAACTGTCAGAGACACAAATCTACAATGGACATAGTGTAAAATGGTCCAATTCAAGTAAATTATTCATTTGGCATCATTCAAATGGATAGAAATCAAGTTTTAATGAAAATTATCATACTCGGCCAAAACATGCTTTTCAGCCCCTGAAAAGCACATTTTGGCCATAAAAACTGAAAATGTCCCCTGCAACCAAACAAACTGTCGGAGACACAAATCTACAATGGACATAGTGTAAAATGGTCCAATTCAAGTAAGTTATTCATTTGGCATCATTCGAAGTGATAGAAATCAAGTTTTAATGAAAATTATCATATTCGGCCAAAACATGCTTTTCAGCCCCTGAAAAGCACATTTTGGCCATAAAAACTGAAAATGTCCCCTGCAACCAAACGAACTGTCGGAGACACAAATCTACAATGGACATAGTGTAAAATGGTCCAATTCAAGTAAGTTATTCATTTGGCATCAATCGAAGTGATAGAAATCAAGTTTTAATGAAAATTATCAAACTCGGCCAAAACATGCTTTTCAGCCCCTGAAAAGCACATTTTGGCCATAAAAACTGAAAATGTCCCCTGCAACCAAACGAACTGTCGGAGACACAAATCTACAATGGACATAGTGTAAAATGGTCCAATTCAAGTAAGTTATTCATTTGGCATCATTCGAAGTGATAGAAATCAAGTTTTAATGAAAATTATCATACTCGGCCAAAACATGCTTTTCAGCCCCTGAAAAGCACATTTTGGCCATAAATACTTAATATGTCCCCTGCAACCAAACGAACTGTCAGAGACACAAATCTACAATGGACATAGTGTAAAATGGTCCAATTCAAGTAAATTATTCTTTTGGCATCATTCAAATGGATAGAAATCAAGTTTTAATGAAAATTATCATACTCGGCCAAAACATGCTTTTCAGCCCCTGAAAAGCACATTTTGGCCATAAAAACTGAAAATGTCCCCTGCAACCAAACAAACTGTCGGAGACACAAATCTACAATGGACATAGTGTAAAATGGTCCAATTCAAGTAAGTTATTCATTTGGCATCATTCGAAGTGATAGAAATCAAGTTTTAATGAAAATTATCATATTCGGCCAAAACATGCTTTTCAGCCCCTGAAAAGCACATTTTGGCCATAAAAACTGAAAATGTCCCCTGCAACCAAACGAACTGTCGGAGACACAAATCTACAATGGACATAGTGTAAAATGGTCCAATTCAAGTAAGTTATTCATTTGGCATCAATCGAAGTGATAGAAATCAAGTTTTAATGAAAATTATCAAACTCGGCCAAAACATGCTTTTCAGCCCCTGAAAAGCACATTTTGGCCATAAAAACTGAAAATGTCCCCTGCAACCAAACGAACTGTCGGAGACACAAATCTACAATGGACATAGTGTAAAATGGTCCAATTCAAGTAAGTTATTCATTTGGCATCATTCGAAGTGATAGAAATCAAGTTTTAATGAAAATTATCATACTCGGCCAAAACATGCTTTTCAGCCCCTGAAAAGCACATTTTGGCCATAAAAACTTAATATGTCCCCTGCAACCAAACGAACTGTCAGAGACACAAATCTACAATGGACATAGTGTAAAATGGTCCAATTCAAGTAAGTTATTCATTTGGCATCATTCGAAGTGATAGAAATCAAGTTTTAATGAAAATTATCATATTCGGCCAAAACATGCTTTTCAGCCCCTGAAAAGCACATTTTGGCCATAAAAACTGAAAATGTCCCCTGCAACCAAACGAACTGTCGGAGACACAAATCTACAATGGACATAGTGTAAAATGGTCCAATTCAAGTAAGTTATTCATTTGGCATCATTCGAAGTGATAGAAATCAAGTTTTAATGAAAATTATCATACTCGGCCAAAACATGCTTTTCAGCCCCTGAAAAGCACATTTTGGCCATAAAAACTTAATATGTCCCCTGCAACCAAACGAACTGTCAGAGACACAAATCTACAATGGACATAGTGTAAAATGGTCCAATTCAAGTAAATTATTCATTTGGCATCATTCAAATGGATAGAAATCAAGTTTTAATGAAAATTATCATACTCGGCCAAAACATGCTTTTCAGCCCCTGAAAAGCACATTTTGGCCATAAAAACTGAATATGTCCCCTGCAACCAAACGAACTGTCAGAGACACAAATCTACAATGGACATAGTGTAAAATGGTCCAATTCAAGTAAGTTATTCATTTGGCATCATTCGAAGTGATAGAAATCAAGTTTTAATGAAAATTATCATATTCGGCCAAAACATGCTTTTCAGCCCCTGAAAAGCACATTTTGGCCATAAAAACTGAATATGTCCCCTGCAACCAAACGAACTGTCAGAGACACAAATCTACAATGGACATAGTGTAAAATGGTCCAATTCAAGTAAGTTATTCATTTGGCATCATTCAAATGGATAGAAATCAAGTTTTAATGAAAATTATCATATTCGGCCAAAACATGCTTTTCAGCCCCTGAAAAGCACATTTTGGCCATAAAAACTGAATATGTCCCCTGCAACCAAACGAACTGTCAGAGACACAAATCTAAAATGGACATAGTGTAAAATGGTCCAATTCAAGTAAGTTATTCATTTGGCATCATTCAAATGGATAGAAATCAAGTTTTAATGAAAATTATCATACTCGGCCAAAACATGCTTTTCAGCCCCTGAAAAGCACATTTTGGCCATAAAAACTGAAAATGTCCCCTGCAACCAAACAAACTGTCGGAGACACAAATCTACAATGGACATAGTGTAAAATGGTCCAATTCAAGTAAGTTATTCATTTGGCATCATTCGAAGTGATAGAAATCAAGTTTTAATGAAAATTATCATATTCGGCCAAAACATGCTTTTCAGCCCCTGAAAAGCACATTTTGGCCATAAAAACTAAAAATGTCCCCTGCAACCAAACGAACTGTCGGAGACACAAATCTACAATGGACATAGTGTAAAATGGTCCAATTCAAGTAAGTTATTCATTTGGCATCATTCGAAGTGATAGAAATCAAGTTTTAATGAAAATTATCATACTCGGCCAAAACATGCTTTTCAGCCCCTGAAAAGCACATTTTGGCCATAAAAACTTAATATGTCCCCTGCAACCAAACGAACTGTCAGAGACACAAATCTACAATGGACATAGTGTAAAATGGTCCAATTCAAGTAAATTATTCATTTGGCATCATTCAAATGGATAGAAATCAAGTTTTAATGAAAATTATCATACTCGGCCAAAACATGCTTTTCAGCCCCTGAAAAGCACATTTTGGCCATAAAAACTGAATATGTCCCCTGCAACCAAACGAACTGTCAGAGACACAAATCTACAATGGACATAGTGTAAAATGGTCCAATTCAAGTAAGTTATTCATTTGGCATCATTCGAAGTGATAGAAATCAAGTTTTAATGAAAATTATCATATTCGGCCAAAACATGCTTTTCAGCCCCTGAAAAGCACATTTTGGCCATAAAAACTGAATATGTCCCCTGCAACCAAACGAACTGTCAGAGACACAAATCTACAATGGACATAGTGTAAAATGGTCCAATTCAAGTAAGTTATTCATTTGGCATCATTCAAATGGATAGAAATCAAGTTTTAATGAAAATTATCATATTCGGCCAAAACATGCTTTTCAGCCCCTGAAAAGCACATTTTGGCCATAAAAACTGAATATGTCCCCTGCAACCAAACGAACTGTCAGAGACACAAATCTACAATGGACATAGTGTAAAATGGTCCAATTCAAGTAAGTTATTCATTTGGCATCATTCAAATGGATAGAAATCAAGTTTTAATGAAAATTATCATACTCGGCCAAAACATGCTTTTCAGCCCCTGAAAAGCACATTTTGGCCATAAAAACTGAAAATGTCCCCTGCAACCAAACAAACTGTCGGAGACACAAATCTACAATGGACATAGTGTAAAATGGTCCAATTCAAGTAAGCTATTCATTTGGCATCATTCGAAGTGATAGAAATCAAGTTTTAATGAAAATTATCATATTCGGCCAAAACATGCTTTTCAGCCCCTGAAAAGCACATTTTGGCCATAAAAACTGAAAATGTCCCCTGCAACCAAACGAACTGTCGGAGACACAAATCTACAATGGACATAGTGTAAAATGGTCCAATTCAAGTAAGTTATTCATTTGGCATCATTCGAAGTGATAGAAATCAAGTTTTAATGAAAATTATCATACTCGGCCAAAACATGCTTTTCAGCCCCTGAAAAGCACATTTTGGCCATAAAAACTTAATATGTCCCCTGCAACCAAACGAACTGTCAGAGACACAAATCTACAATGGACATAGTGTAAAATGGTCCAATTCAAGTAAGTTATTCATTTGGCATCATTCGAAGTGATAGAAATCAAGTTTTAATGAAAATTATCATATTCGGCCAAAACATGCTTTTCAGCCCCTGAAAAGCACATTTTGGCCATAAAAACTGAATATGTCCCCTGCAACCAAACGACTGTCAGAGACACAAATCTACAATGGACATAGTGTAAAATGGTCCAATTCAAGTAAGTTATTCATTTGGCATCATTCAAATGGATAGAAATCAAGTTTTAATGAAAATTATCATACTCGGCCAAAACATGCTTTTCAGCCCCTGAAAAGCACATTTTGGCCATAAAAACTGAAAATGTCCCCTGCAACCAAACAAACTGTCGGAGACACAAATCTACAATGGACATAGTGTAAAATGGTCCAATTCAAGTAAGTTATTCATTTGGCATCATTCGAAGTGATAGAAATCAAGTTTTAATGAAAATTATCATATTCGGCCAAAACATGCTTTTCAGCCCCTGAAAAGCACATTTTGGCCATAAAAACTGAATATGTCCCCTGCAACCAAACGAACTGTCAGAGACACAAATCTACAATGGACATAGTGTAAAATGGTCCAATTCAAGTAAGTTATTCATTTGGCATCATTCAAATGGATAGAAATCAAGTTTTAATGAAAATTATCATACTCGGCCAAAACATGCTTTTCAGCTCCTGAAAAGCACATTTTGGCCATAAAAACTGAAAATGTCCCCTGCAACCAGACAAACTGTCGGAGACACAAATCTACAATGGACATAGTGTAAAATGGTCCAATTCAAGTAAGTTATTCATTTGGCATCATTCGAAGTGATAGAAATCAAGTTTTAATGAAAATTATCATATTCGGCCAAAACATGCTTTTCAGCCCCTGAAAAGCACATTTTGGCCATAAAAACTGAATATGTCCCCTGCAACCAAACGAACTGTCAGAGACACAAATCTACAATGGACATAGTGTAAAATGGTCCAATTCAAGTAAGTTATTCATTTGGCATCATTCGAAGTGATAGAAATCAAGTTTTAATGAAAATTATCATACTCGGCCAAAACATGCTTTTCAGCCCCTGAAAAGCACATTTTGGCCATAAAAACTTAATATGTCCCCTGCAACCAAACGAACTGTCAGAGACACAAATCTACAATGGACATAGTGTAAAATGGTCCAATTCAAGTAAATTATTCATTTGGCATCATTCAAATGGATAGAAATCAAGTTTTAATGAAAATTATCATACTCGGCCAAAACATGCTTTTCAGCCCCTGAAAAGCACATTTTGGCCATAAAAACTGAAAATGTCCCCTGCAACCAAACAAACTGTCGGAGACACAAATCTACAATGGACATAGTGTAAAATGGTCCAATTCAAGTAAGTTATTCATTTGGCATCATTCGAAGTGATAGAAAAATCAAGTTTTAATGAAAATTATCATATTCGGCCAAAACATGCTTTTCAGCCCCTGAAAAGCACATTTTGGCCATAAAAACTGAAAATGTCCCCTGCAACCAAACGAACTGTCGGAGACACAAATCTACAATGGACATAGTGTAAAATGGTCCAATTCAAGTAAGTTATTCATTTGGCATCAATCGAAGTGATAGAAATCAAGTTTTAATGAAAATTATCAAACTCGGCCAAAACATGCTTTTCAGCCCCTGAAAAGCACATTTTGGCCATAAAAACTGAAAATGTCCCCTGCAACCAAACGAACTGTCGGAGACACAAATCTACAATGGACATAGTGTAAAATGGTCCAATTCAAGTAAGTTATTCATTTGGCATCATTCGAAGTGATAGAAATCAAGTTTTAATGAAAATTATCACACTCGGCCAAAACATGCTTTTCAGCCCCTGAAAAGCACATTTTGGCCATAAATACTTAATATGTCCCCTGCAACCAAACGAACTGTCAGAGACACAAATCTACAATGGACATAGTGTAAAATGGTCCAATTCAAGTAAATTATTCTTTTGGCATCATTCAAATGGATAGAAATCAAGTTTTAATGAAAATTATCATACTCGGCCAAAACATGCTTTTCAGCCCCTGAAAAGCACATTTTGGCCATAAAAACTGAAAATGTCCCCTGCAACCAAACAAACTGTCGGAGACACAAATCTACAATGGACATAGTGTAAAATGGTCCAATTCAAGTAAGTTATTCATTTGGCATCATTCGAAGTGATAGAAATCAAGTTTTAATGAAAATTATCATATTCGGCCAAAACATGCTTTTCAGCCCCTGAAAAGCACATTTTGGCCATAAAAACTGAAAATGTCCCCTGCAACCAAACGAACTGTCGGAGACACAAATCTACAATGGACATAGTGTAAAATGGTCCAATTCAAGTAAGTTATTCATTTGGCATCAATCGAAGTGATAGAAATCAAGTTTTAATGAAAATTATCAAACTCGGCCAAAACATGCTTTTCAGCCCCTGAAAAGCACATTTTGGCCATAAAAACTGAAAATGTCCCCTGCAACCAAACGAACTGTCGGAGACACAAATCTACAATGGACATAGTGTAAAATGGTCCAATTCAAGTAAGTTATTCATTTGGCATCATTCGAAGTGATAGAAATCAAGTTTTAATGAAAATTATCATACTCGGCCAAAACATGCTTTTCAGCCCCTGAAAAGCACATTTTGGCCATAAAAACTTAATATGTCCCCTGCAACCAAACAAACTGTCAGAGACACAAATCTACAATGGACATAGTGTAAAATGGTCCAATTCAAGTAAGTTATTCATTTGGCATCATTCGAAGTGATAGAAATCAAGTTTTAATGAAAATTATCATATTCGGCCAAAACATGCTTTTCAGCCCCTGAAAAGCACATTTTGGCCATAAAAACTGAAAATGTCCCCTGCAACCAAACGAACTGTCGGAGACACAAATCTACAATGGACATAGTGTAAAATGGTCCAATTCAAGTAAGTTATTCATTTGGCATCATTCGAAGTGATAGAAATCAAGTTTTAATGAAAATTATCATACTCGGCCAAAACATGCTTTTCAGCCCCTGAAAAGCACATTTTGGCCATAAAAACTTAATATGTCCCCTGCAACCAAACGAACTGTCAGAGACACAAATCTACAATGGACATAGTGTAAAATGGTCCAATTCAAGTAAATTATTCATTTGGCATCATTCAAATGGATAGAAATCAAGTTTTAATGAAAATTATCATACTCGGCCAAAACATGCTTTTCAGCCCCTGAAAAGCACATTTTGGCCATAAAAACTGAATATGTCCCCTGCAACCAAACGAACTGTCAGAGACACAAATCTACAATGGACATAGTGTAAAATGGTCCAATTCAAGTAAGTTATTCATTTGGCATCATTCGAAGTGATAGAAATCAAGTTTTAATGAAAATTATCATATTCGGCCAAAACATGCTTCAGCCCCTGAAAAGCACATTTTGGCCATAAAAACTGAATATGTCCCCTGCAACCAAACGAACTGTCAGAGACACAAATCTACAATGGACATAGTGTAAAATGGTCCAATTCAAGTAAGTTATTCATTTGGCATCATTAAAATGGATAGAAATCAAGTTTTAATGAAAATTATCATATTCGGCCAAAACATGCTTTTCAGCCCCTGAAAAGCACATTTTGGCCATAAAAACTGAATATGTCCCCTGCAACCAAACGAACTGTCAGAGACACAAATCTAAAATGGACATAGTGTAAAATGGTCCAATTCAAGTAAGTTATTCATTTGGCATCATTCAAATGGATAGAAATCAAGTTTTAATGAAAATTATCATACTCGGCCAAAACATGCTTTTCAGCCCCTGAAAAGCACATTTTGGCCATAAAAACTGAAAATGTCCCCTGCAACCAAACAAACTGTCGGAGACACAAATCTACAATGGACATAGTGTAAAATGGTCCAATTCAAGTAAGTTATTCATTTGGCATCATTCGAAGTGATAGAAATCAAGTTTTAATGAAAATTATCATATTCGGCCAAAACATGCTTTTCAGCCCCTGAAAAGCACATTTTGGCCATAAAAACTGAAAATGTCCCCTGCAACCAAACGAACTGTCGGAGACACAAATCTACAATGGACATAGTGTAAAATGGTCCAATTCAAGTAAGTTATTCATTTGGCATCATTCGAAGTGATAGAAATCAAGTTTTAATGAAAATTATCATACTCGGCCAAAACATGCTTTTCAGCCCCTGAAAAGCACATTTTGGCCATAAAAACTGAATATGTCCCCTGCAACCAAACGAACTGTCAGAGACACAAATCTACAATGGACATAGTGTAAAATGGTCCAATTCAAGTAAGTTATTCATTTGGCATCATTCGAAGTGATAGAAATCAAGTTTTAATGAAAATTATCATATTCGGCCAAAACATGCTTTTCAGCCCCTGAAAAGCACATTTTGGCCATAAAAACTGAAAATGTCCCCTGCAACCAAACGAACTGTCGGAGACACAAATCTACAATGGACATAGTGTAAAATGGTCCAATTCAAGTAAGTTATTCATTTGGCATCATTCGAAGTGATAGAAATCAAGTTTTAATGAAAATTATCATACTCGGCCAAAACATGCTTTTCAGCCCCTGAAAAGCACATTTTGGCCATAAAAACTTAATATGTCCCCTGCAACCAAACGAACTGTCAGAGACACAAATCTACAATGGACATAGTGTAAAATGGTCCAATTCAAGTAAATTATTCATTTGGCATCATTCAAATGGATAGAAATCAAGTTTTAATGAAAATTATCATACTCGGCCAAAACATGCTTTTCAGCCCCTGAAAAGCACATTTTGGCCATAAAAACTGAATATGTCCCCTGCAACCAAACGAACTGTCAGAGACACAAATCTACAATGGACATAGTGTAAAATGGTCCAATTCAAGTAAGTTATTCATTTGGCATCATTCGAAGTGATAGAAATCAAGTTTTAATGAAAATTATCATATTCGGCCAAAACATGCTTTTCAGCCCCTGAAAAGCACATTTTGGCCATAAAAACTGAATATGTCCCCTGCAACCAAACGAACTGTCAGAGACACAAATCTACAATGGACATAGTGTAAAATGGTCCAATTCAAGTAAGTTATTCATTTGGCATCATTCAAATGGATAGAAATCAAGTTTTAATGAAAATTATCATATTCGGCCAAAACATGCTTTTCAGCCCCTGAAAAGCACATTTTGGCCATAAAAACTGAATATGTCCCCTGCAACCAAACGAACTGTCAGAGACACAAATCTACAATGGACATAGTGTAAAATGGTCCAATTCAAGTAAGTTATTCATTTGGCATCATTCAAATGGATAGAAATCAAGTTTTAATGAAAATTATCATACTCGGCCAAAACATGCTTTTCAGCCCCTGAAAAGCACATTTTGGCCATAAAAACTGAAAATGTCCCCTGCAACCAAACAAACTGTCGGAGACACAAATCTACAATGGACATAGTGTAAAATGGTCCAATTCAAGTAAGTTATTCATTTGGCATCATTCGAAGTGATAGAAATCAAGTTTTAATGAAAATTATCATATTCGGCCAAAACATGCTTTTCAGCCCCTGAAAAGCACATTTTGGCCATAAAAACTGAAAATGTCCCCTGCAACCAAACGAACTGTCGGAGACACAAATCTACAATGGACATAGTGTAAAATGGTCCAATTCAAGTAAGTTATTCATTTGGCATCATTCGAAGTGATAGAAATCAAGTTTTAATGAAAATTATCATACTCGGCCAAAACATGCTTTTCAGCCCCTGAAAAGCACATTTTGGCCATAAAAACTGAATATGTCCCCTGCAACCAAACGAACTGTCAGAGACACAAATCTACAATGGACATAGTGTAAAATGGTCCAATTCAAGTAAGTTATTCATTTGGCATCATTCGAAGTGATAGAAATCAAGTTTTAATGAAAATTATCATATTCGGCCAAAACATGCTTTTCAGCCCCTGAAAAGCACATTTTGGCCATAAAAACTGAAAATGTCCCCTGCAACCAAACAAACTGTCGGAGACACAAATCTACAATGGACATAGTGTAAAATGGTCCAATTCAAGTAAGTTATTCATTTGGCATCATTCGAAGTGATAGAAATCAAGTTTTAATGAAAATTATCATATTCGGCCAAAACATGCTTTTCAGCCCCTGAAAAGCACATTTTGGCCATAAAAACTGAAAATGTCCCCTGCAACCAAACGAACTGTCGGAGACACAAATCTACAATGGACATAGTGTAAAATGGTCCAATTCAAGTAAGTTATTCATTTGGCATCATTCGAAGTGATAGAAATCAAGTTTTAATGAAAATTATCATACTCGGCCAAAACATGCTTTTCAGCCACTGAAAAGCACATTTTGGCCATAAAAACTGAATATGTCCCCTGCAACCAAACGAACTGTCAGAGACACAAATCTACAATGGACATAGTGTAAAATGGTCCAATTCAAGTAAGTTATTCATTTGGCATCATTCAAATGGATAGAAATCAAGTTTTAATGAAAATTATCATACTCGGCCAAAACATGCTTTTCAGCCCCTGAAAAGCACATTTTGGCCATAAAAACTTAATATGTCCCCTGCAACCAAACGAACTGTCAGAGACACAAATCTACAATGGACATAGTGTAAATTGGTCCAATTCAAGTAAGTTATTCATTTGGCATCATTCGAAGTGATAGAAATCAAGTTTTAATGAAAATTATCATATTCGGCCAAAACATGCTTTTCAGCCCCTGAAAAGCACATTTTGGCCATAAAAACTGAATATGTCCCCTGCAACCAAACGAACTGTCAGAGACTCGGCCAAAACATGCTTTTCAGCCCCTGAAAAGCACATTTTGGCCTTAAAAACTTAATATGTCCCCTGCAACCAAACGAACTGTCAGAGACACAAATCTACAATGGACATAGTGTAAAATGGTCCAATTCAAGTAAGTTATTCATTTGGCATCATTCGAAGTGATAGAAATTAAATTTTAATGAAAATTATCATACTCTGCCAAAACATGCTTTTCAGCCTCTGAAAAGCACATTTTGGCCATAAAAACTGAAAATGTCCCCTGCAACCAAACGAACTGTCGGAGACACAAATCTACAATGGACATAGTGTAAAATGGTCCAATTCAAGTAAGTTATTCATTTGGCATCATTCGAAATGATAGAAATCAAGTTTTAATGAAAATTATCATACTCGGCCAAAACATGCTTTTCAGCCCCTGAAAAGCACATTTTGGCCATAAAAACTGAATATGTTCCCTGCAACCAAACGAACTGTCAGAGATACAAATCTACAATGGACATAGTGTAAAATGGTCCAATTCAAGTAAATTATTCATTTGGCATCATTCGAAGTGATAGAAATTAAGTTTTAATGAAAATTATCATACTCTGCCAAAACATGCTTTTCAGCCTCTGAAAAGCACATTTTGGCCATAAAAACTGAAAATGTCCCCTGCAACCAAACGAACTGTCGGAGACACAAATCTACAATGGACATAGTGTAAAATGGTCCAATTCAAGTAAGTTATTTATTTGGCATCATTCGAAGTGATAGAAATCAAGTTTTAATGAAAATTATCATACTCGGCCAAAACATGCTTTTCAGCCCCTGAAAAGCACATTTTGGCCATAAAAACTGAATATGTTCCCTGCAACCAAACGAACTGTCAGAGACACAAATCTACAATGGACATAGTGTAAAATGGTCCAATTCAAGTAAGTTATTCATTTGGCATCATTCGAATGGATAGAAATCAAGTTTTAATGAAAATTATCATACTCTGCCAAAACGTGCTTTTCAGCCCCTGAAAAGCACATTTTGGCCATAAAAACTGAATATGTCCCCTACAACCAAACGAACTGTCAGAGACACAAATCTACAATGGACATAGTGTGAAATGGTCCAATTCAAGTAAGTTATTCATTTGGCATCATTCAAATGGATAGAAATCAAGTTTTAATGAAAATTATCATACTCGGCCAAAACATGCTTTTCAGCCCCTGAAAAGCACATTTTGGCCTTAAAAACTTAATATGTCCCCTGCAACCAAACGAACTGTCAGAGACACAAATCTACAATGGACATAGTGTAAAATGGTCCAATTCAAGTAAGTTATTCATTTGGCATCAATCGAAGTGATAGAAATCAAGTTTTAATGAAAATTATCAAACTCGGCCAAAACATGCTTTTCAGCCCCTGAAAAGCACATTTTGGCCATAAAAACTGAATATGTCCCCTGCAACCAAACGAACTGTCAGAGACACAAATCTACAATGGACATAGTGTAAAATGGTCCAATTCAAGTAAGTTATTCATTTGGCATCATTCGAAGTGATAGAAATTAAGTTTTAATGAAAATTATCATACTCTGCCAAAACATGCTTTTCAGCCTCTGAAAAGCACATTTTGGCCATAAAAACTGAAAATGTCCCGTGCAACCAAACGAACTGTCGGAGACACAAATCTACAATGGACATAGTGTAAAATGGTACAATTCAAGTAAGTTATTCATTTGGCATCATTCGAAGTGATAGAAATCAAGTTTTAATGAAAATTATTATACTCGGCCAAAACATGCTTTTCAGCCCCTGAAAAGCACATTTTGGCCATAAAAACTGAATATGTTCCCTGCAACCAAACGAACTGTCAGAGATACAAATCTACAATGGACATAGTGTAAAATGGTCCAATTCAAGTAAATTATTCATTTGGCATCATTCAAATGGATAGAAATCAAGTTTTAATGAAAATTATCATACTCGGCCAAAACATGCTTTTCAGCCCCTGAAAAGCACATTTTGGCCATAAAAACTTAATATGTCCCCTGCAACCAAACGAACTGTCAGAGACACAAATCTACAATGGACATAGTGTAAATTGGTCCAATTCAAGTAAGTTATTCATTTGGCATCATTCGAAGTGATAGAAATCAAGTTTTAATGAAAATTATCATATTCGGCCAAAACATGCTTTTCAGCCCCTGAAAAGCACATTTTGGCCATAAAAACTGAATATGTCCCCTGCAACCAAACGAACTGTCAGAGACTCGGCCAAAACATGCTTTTCAGCCCCTGAAAAGCACATTTTGGCCTTAAAAACTTAATATGTCCCCTGCAACCAAACGAACTGTCAGAGACACAAATCTACAATGGACATAGTGTAAAATGGTCCAATTCAAGTAAGTTATTCATTTGGCATCATTCGAAGTGATAGAAATTAAATTTTAATGAAAATTATCATACTCTGCCAAAACATGCTTTTCAGCCTCTGAAAAGCACATTTTGGCCATAAAAACTGAAAATGTCCCCTGCAACCAAACGAACTGTCGGAGACACAAATCTACAATGGACATAGTGTAAAATGGTCCAATTCAAGTAAGTTATTCATTTGGCATCATTCGAAATGATAGAAATCAAGTTTTAATGAAAATTATCATACTCGGCCAAAACATGCTTTTCAGCCCCTGAAAAGCACATTTTGGCCATAAAAACTGAATATGTTCCCTGCAACCAAACGAACTGTCAGAGATACAAATCTACAATGGACATAGTGTAAAATGGTCCAATTCAAGTAAATTATTCATTTGGCATCATTCGAAGTGATAGAAATTAAGTTTTAATGAAAATTATCATACTCTGCCAAAACATGCTTTTCAGCCTCTGAAAAGCACATTTTGGCCATAAAAACTGAAAATGTCCCCTGCAACCAAACGAACTGTCGGAGACACAAATCTACAATGGACATAGTGTAAAATGGTCCAATTCAAGTAAGTTATTTATTTGGCATCATTCGAAGTGATAGAAATCAAGTTTTAATGAAAATTATCATACTCGGCCAAAACATGCTTTTCAGCCCCTGAAAAGCACATTTTGGCCATAAAAACTGAATATGTTCCCTGCAACCAAACGAACTGTCAGAGACACAAATCTACAATGGACATAGTGTAAAATGGTCCAATTCAAGTAAGTTATTCATTTGGCATCATTCGAATGGATAGAAATCAAGTTTTAATGAAAATTATCATACTCTGCCAAAACGTGCTTTTCAGCCCCTGAAAAGCACATTTTGGCCATAAAAACTGAATATGTCCCCTACAACCAAACGAACTGTCAGAGACACAAATCTACAATGGACATAGTGTGAAATGGTCCAATTCAAGTAAGTTATTCATTTGGCATCATTCAAATGGATAGAAATCAAGTTTTAATGAAAATTATCATACTCGGCCAAAACATGCTTTTCAGCCCCTGAAAAGCACATTTTGGCCTTAAAAACTTAATATGTCCCCTGCAACCAAACGAACTGTCAGAGACACAAATCTACAATGGACATAGTGTAAAATGGTCCAATTCAAGTAAGTTATTCATTTGGCATCAATCGAAGTGATAGAAATCAAGTTTTAATGAAAATTATCAAACTCGGCCAAAACATGCTTTTCAGCCCCTGAAAAGCACATTTTGGCCATAAAAACTGAATATGTCCCCTGCAACCAAACGAACTGTCAGAGACACAAATCTACAATGGACATAGTGTAAAATGGTCCAATTCAAGTAAGTTATTCATTTGGCATCATTCGAAGTGATAGAAATTAAGTTTTAATGAAAATTATCATACTCTGCCAAAACATGCTTTTCAGCCTCTGAAAAGCACATTTTGGCCATAAAAACTGAAAATGTCCCGTGCAACCAAACGAACTGTCGGAGACACAAATCTACAATGGACATAGTGTAAAATGGTACAATTCAAGTAAGTTATTCATTTGGCATCATTCGAAGTGATAGAAATCAAGTTTTAATGAAAATTATTATACTCGGCCAAAACATGCTTTTCAGCCCCTGAAAAGCACATTTTGGCCATAAAAACTGAATATGTTCCCTGCAACCAAACGAACTGTCAGAGATACAAATCTACAATGGACATAGTGTAAAATGGTCCAATTCAAGTAAATTATTCATTTGGCATCATTCGAAGTGATAGAAATCAAGTTTTAATGAAAATTATCATACTCTGCCAAAACATGCTTTTCAGCCTCTGAAAAGCACATTTTGGCCATAAAAACTGAAAATGTCCCCTGCAACCAAACGAACTGTCGGAGACACAAATCTACAATGGACATAGTGTAAAATGGTCCAATTCAAGTAAGTTATTCATTTGGCATCATTCGAAGTGATAGAAATCAAGTTTTAATGAAAATTATCATATTCGGCCAAAACATGCTTTTCAGCCCCTGAAAAGCACATTTTGGCCATAAAAACTGAATATGTCCCCTGCAACCAAACGAACTGTCAGAGACACAAATCTACAATGGACATAGTGTAAAATGGTCCAATTCAAGTAAGTTATTCATTTGGCATCATTCAAATGGATAGAAATCAAGTTTTAATGAAAATTATCATATTCGGCCAAAACATGCTTTTCAGCCCCTGAAAAGCACATTTTGGCCATAAAAACTGAATATGTCCCCTGCAACCAAACGAACTGTCAGAGACACAAATCTAAAATGGACATAGTGTAAAATGGTCCAATTCAAGTAAGTTATTCATTTGGCATCATTCAAATGGATAGAAATCAAGTTTTAATGAAAATTATCATACTCGGCCAAAACATGCTTTTCAGCCCCTGAAAAGCACATTTTGGCCATAAAAACTGAAAATGTCCCCTGCAACCAAACAAACTGTCGGAGACACAAATCTACAATGGACATAGTGTAAAATGGTCCAATTCAAGTAAGTTATTCATTTGGCATCATTCGAAGTGATAGAAATCAAGTTTTAATGAAAATTATCATATTCGGCCAAAACATGCTTTTCAGCCCCTGAAAAGCACATTTTGGCCATAAAAACTGAAAATGTCCCCTGCAACCAAACGAACTGTCGGAGACACAAATCTACAATGGACATAGTGTAAAATGGTCCAATTCAAGTAAGTTATTCATTTGGCATCATTCGAAGTGATAGAAATCAAGTTTTAATGAAAATTATCATACTCGGCCAAAACATGCTTTTCAGCCCCTGAAAAGCACATTTTGGCCATAAAAACTGAATATGTCCCCTGCAACCAAACGAACTGTCAGAGACACAAATCTACAATGGACATAGTGTAAAATGGTCCAATTCAAGTAAGTTATTCATTTGGCATCATTCGAAGTGATAGAAATCAAGTTTTAATGAAAATTATCATATTCGGCCAAAACATGCTTTTCAGCCCCTGAAAAGCACATTTTGGCCATAAAAACTTAATATGTCCCCTGCAACCAAACGAACTGTCAGAGACACAAATCTACAATGGACATAGTGTAAAATGGTCCAATTCAAGTAAATTATTCATTTGGCATCATTCAAATGGATAGAAATCAAGTTTTAATGAAAATTATCATACTCGGCCAAAACATGCTTTTCAGCCCCTGAAAAGCACATTTTGGCCATAAAAACTGAATATGTCCCCTGCAACCAAACGAACTGTCAGAGACACAAATCTACAATGGACATAGTGTAAAATGGTCCAATTCAAGTAAGTTATTCATTTGGCATCATTCAAATGGATAGAAATCAAGTTTTAATGAAAATTATCATACTCGGCCAAAACATGCTTTTCAGCCCCTGAAAAGCACATTTTGGCCATAAAAACTGAAAATGTCCCCTGCAACCAAACAAACTGTCGGAGACACAAATCTACAATGGACATAGTGTAAAATGGTCCAATTCAAGTAAGTTATTCATTTGGCATCATTCGAAGTGATAGAAATCAAGTTTTAATGAAAATTATCATATTCGGCCAAAACATGCTTTTCAGCCCCTGAAAAGCACATTTTGGCCATAAAAACTGAAAATGTCCCCTGCAACCAAACGAACTGTCGGAGACACAAATCTACAATGGACATAGTGTAAAATGGTCCAATTCAAGTAAGTTATTCATTTGGCATCATTCGAAGTGATAGAAATCAAGTTTTAATGAAAATTATCATATTCGGCCAAAACATGCTTTTCAGCCCCTGAAAAGCACATTTTGGCCATAAAAACTGAATATGTCCCCTGCAACCAAACGAACTGTCAGAGACACAAATCTACAATGGACATAGTGTAAAATGGTCCAATTCAAGTAAGTTATTCATTTGGAATCATTCAAATGGATAGAAATCAAGTTTTAATGAAAATTATCATACTCGGCCAAAACATGCTTTTCAGCCCCTGAAAAGCACATTTTGGCCATAAAAACTGAAAATGTCCCCTGCAACCAAACAAACTGTCGGAGACACAAATCTACAATGGACATAGTGTAAAATGGTCCAATTCAAGTAAGTTATTCATTTGGCATCATTCGAAGTGATAGAAATCAAGTTTTAATGAAAATTATCATATTCGGCCAAAACATGCTTTTCAGCCCCTGAAAAGCACATTTTGGCCATAAAAACTGAATATGTCCCCTGCAACCAAACGAACTGTCAGAGACACAAATCTACAATGGACATAGTGTAAAATGGTCCAATTCAAGTAAGTTATTCATTTGGCATCATTCAAATGGATAGAAATCAAGTTTTAATGAAAATTATCATACTCGGCCAAAACATGCTTTTCAGCCCCTGAAAAGCACATTTTGGCCATAAAAACTGAATATGTCCCCTGCAACCAAACGAACTGTCAGAGACACAAATCTACAATGGACATAGTGTAAAATGGTCCAATTCAAGTAAGTTATTCATTTGGCATCATTCAAATGGATAGAAATCAAGTTTTAATGAAAATTATCATACTCGGCCAAAACATGCTTTTCAGCCCCTGAAAAGCACATTTTGGCCATAAAAACTGAAAATGTCCCCTGCAACCAAACAAACTGTCGGAGACACAAATCTACAATGGACATAGTGTAAAATGGTCCAATTCAAGTAAGTTATTCATTTGGCATCATTCGAAGTGATAGAAATCAAGTTTTAATGAAAATTATCATATTCGGCCAAAACATGCTTTTCAGCCCCTGAAAAGCACATTTTGGCCATAAAAACTGAAAATGTCCCCTGCAACCAAACGAACTGTCGGAGACACAAATCTACAATGGACATAGTGTAAAATGGTCCAATTCAAGTAAGTTATTCATTTGGCATCATTCGAAGTGATAGAAATCAAGTTTTAATGAAAATTATCATATTCGGCCAAAACATGCTTTTCAGCCCCTGAAAAGCACATTTTGGCCATAAAAACTGAATATGTCCCCTGCAACCAAACGAACTGTCAGAGACACAAATCTACAATGGACATAGTGTAAAATGGTCCAATTCAAGTAAGTTATTCATTTGGAATCATTCAAATGGATAGAAATCAAGTTTTAATGAAAATTATCATACTCGGCCAAAACATGCTTTTCAGCCCCTGAAAAGCACATTTTGGCCATAAAAACTGAATATGTCCCCTGCAACCAAACGAACTGTCAGAGACACAAATCTACAATGGACATAGTGTAAAATGGTCCAATTCAAGTAAGTTATTCATTTGGCATCATTCAAATGGATAGAAATCAAGTTTTAATGAAAATTATCATATTCGGCCAAAACATGCTTTTCAGCCCCTGAAAAGCACATTTTGGCCATAAAAACTGAATATGTCCCCTGCAACCAAACGAACTGTCAGAGACACAAATCTAAAATGGACATAGTGTAAAATGGTCCAATTCAAGTAAGTTATTCATTTGGCATCATTCAAATGGATAGAAATCAAGTTTTAATGAAAATTATCATACTCGGCCAAAACATGCTTTTCAGCCCCTGAAAAGCACATTTTGGCCATAAAAACTGAAAATGTCCCCTGCAACCAAACAAACTGTCGGAGACACAAATCTACAATGGACATAGTGTAAAATGGTCCAATTCAAGTAAGTTATTCATTTGGCATCATTCGAAGTGATAGAAATCAAGTTTTAATGAAAATTATCATATTCGGCCAAAACATGCTTTTCAGCCCCTGAAAAGCACATTTTGGCCATAAAAACTGAAAATGTCCCCTGCAACCAAACGAACTGTCGGAGACACAAATCTACAATGGACATAGTGTAAAATGGTCCAATTCAAGTAAGTTATTCATTTGGCATCATTCGAAGTGATAGAAATCAAGTTTTAATGAAAATTATCATACTCGGCCAAAACATGCTTTTCAGCCCCTGAAAAGCACATTTTGGCCATAAAAACTGAATATGTCCCCTGCAACCAAACGAACTGTCAGAGACACAAATCTACAATGGACATAGTGTAAAATGGTCCAATTCAAGTAAGTTATTCATTTGGCATCATTCGAAGTGATAGAAATCAAGTTTTAATGAAAATTATCATATTCGGCCAAAACATGCTTTTCAGCCCCTGAAAAGCACATTTTGGCCATAAAAACTGAAAATGTCCCCTGCAACCAAACGAACTGTCGGAGACACAAATCTACAATGGACATAGTGTAAAATGGTCCAATTCAAGTAAGTTATTCATTTGGCATCATTCGAAGTGATAGAAATCAAGTTTTAATGAAAATTATCATACTCGGCCAAAACATGCTTTTCAGCCCCTGAAAAGCACATTTTGGCCATAAAAACTTAATATGTCCCCTGCAACCAAACGAACTGTCAGAGACACAAATCTACAATGGACATAGTGTAAAATGGTCCAATTCAAGTAAATTATTCATTTGGCATCATTCAAATGGATAGAAATCAAGTTTTAATGAAAATTATCATACTCGGCCAAAACATGCTTTTCAGCCCCTGAAAAGCACATTTTGGCCATAAAAACTGAATATGTCCCCTGCAACCAAACGAACTGTCAGAGACACAAATCTACAATGGACATAGTGTAAAATGGTCCAATTCAAGTAAGTTATTCATTTGGCATCATTCAAATGGATAGAAATCAAGTTTTAATGAAAATTATCATACTCGGCCAAAACATGCTTTTCAGCCCCTGAAAAGCACATTTTGGCCATAAAAACTGAAAATGTCCCCTGCAACCAAACAAACTGTCGGAGACACAAATCTACAATGGACATAGTGTAAAATGGTCCAATTCAAGTAAGTTATTCATTTGGCATCATTCGAAGTGATAGAAATCAAGTTTTAATGAAAATTATCATATTCGGCCAAAACATGCTTTTCAGCCCCTGAAAAGCACATTTTGGCCATAAAAACTGAAAATGTCCCCTGCAACCAAACGAACTGTCGGAGACACAAATCTACAATGGACATAGTGTAAAATGGTCCAATTCAAGTAAGTTATTCATTTGGCATCATTCGAAGTGATAGAAATCAAGTTTTAATGAAAATTATCATATTCGGCCAAAACATGCTTTCAGCCCCTGAAAAGCACATTTTGGCCATAAAAACTGAATATGTCCCCTGCAACCAAACGAACTGTCAGAGACACAAATCTACAATGGACATAGTGTAAAATGGTCCAATTCAAGTAAGTTATTCATTTGGAATCATTCAAATGGATAGAAATCAAGTTTTAATGAAAATTATCATACTCGGCCAAAACATGCTTTTCAGCCCCTGAAAAGCACATTTTGGCCATAAAAACTGAAAATGTCCCCTGCAACCAAACAAACTGTCGGAGACACAAATCTACAATGGACATAGTGTAAAATGGTCCAATTCAAGTAAGTTATTCATTTGGCATCATTCGAAGTGATAGAAATCAAGTTTTAATGAAAATTATCATATTCGGCCAAAACATGCTTTTCAGCCCCTGAAAAGCACATTTTGGCCATAAAAACTGAATATGTCCCCTGCAACCAAACGAACTGTCAGAGACACAAATCTACAATGGACATAGTGTAAAATGGTCCAATTCAAGTAAGTTATTCATTTGGCATCATTCAAATGGATAGAAATCAAGTTTTAATGAAAATTATCATACTCGGCCAAAACATGCTTTTCAGCCCCTGAAAAGCACATTTTGGCCATAAAAACTGAATATGTCCCCTGCAACCAAACGAACTGTCAGAGACACAAATCTACAATGGACATAGTGTAAAATGGTCCAATTCAAGTAAGTTATTCATTTGGCATCATTCAAATGGATAGAAATCAAGTTTTAATGAAAATTATCATACTCGGCCAAAACATGCTTTTCAGCCCCTGAAAAGCACATTTTGGCCATAAAAACTGAAAATGTCCCCTGCAACCAAACAAACTGTCGGAGACACAAATCTACAATGGACATAGTGTAAAATGGTCCAATTCAAGTAAGTTATTCATTTGGCATCATTCGAAGTGATAGAAATCAAGTTTTAATGAAAATTATCATATTCGGCCAAAACATGCTTTTCAGCCCCTGAAAAGCACATTTTGGCCATAAAAACTGAAAATGTCCCCTGCAACCAAACGAACTGTCGGAGACACAAATCTACAATGGACATAGTGTAAAATGGTCCAATTCAAGTAAGTTATTCATTTGGCATCATTCGAAGTGATAGAAATCAAGTTTTAATGAAAATTATCATATTCGGCCAAAACATGCTTTTCAGCCCCTGAAAAGCACATTTTGGCCATAAAAACTGAATATGTCCCCTGCAACCAAACGAACTGTCAGAGACACAAATCTACAATGGACATAGTGTAAAATGGTCCAATTCAAGTAAGTTATTCATTTGGAATCATTCAAATGGATAGAAATCAAGTTTTAATGAAAATTATCATACTCGGCCAAAACATGCTTTTCAGCCCCTGAAAAGCACATTTTGGCCATAAAAACTGAAAATGTCCCCTGCAACCAAACAAACTGTCGGAGACACAAATCTACAATGGACATAGTGTAAAATGGTCCAATTCAAGTAAGTTATTCATTTGGCATCATTCGAAGTGATAGAAATCAAGTTTTAATGAAAATTATCATATTCGGCCAAAACATGCTTTTCAGCCCCTGAAAAGCACATTTTGGCCATAAAAACTGAATATGTCCCCTGCAACCAAACGAACTGTCAGAGACACAAATCTACAATGGACATAGTGTAAAATGGTCCAATTCAAGTAAGTTATTCATTTGGCATCATTCAAATGGATAGAAATCAAGTTTTAATGAAAATTATCATACTCGGCCAAAACATGCTTTTCAGCCCCTGAAAAGCACATTTTGGCCATAAAAACTGAAAATGTCCCCTGCAACCAAACAAACTGTCGGAGACACAAATCTACAATGGACATAGTGTAAAATGGTCCAATTCAAGTAAGTTATTCATTTGGCATCATTCGAAGTGATAGAAATCAAGTTTTAATGAAAATTATCATATTCGGCCAAAACATGCTTTTCAGCCCCTGAAAAGCACATTTTGGCCATAAAAACTGAATATGTCCCCTGCAACCAAACGAACTGTCAGAGACACAAATCTACAATGGACATAGTGTAAAATGGTCCAATTCAAGTAAGTTATTCATTTGGCATCATTCAAATGGATAGAAATCAAGTTTTAATGAAAATTATCATACTCGGCCAAAACATGCTTTTCAGCCCCTGAAAAGCACATTTTGGCCATAAAAACTGAAAATGTCCCCTGCAACCAAACAAACTGTCGGAGACACAAATCTACAATGGACATAGTGTAAAATGGTCCAATTCAAGTAAGTTATTCATTTGGCATCATTCGAAGTGATAGAAATCAAGTTTTAATGAAAATTATCATATTCGGCCAAAACATGCTTTTCAGCCCCTGAAAAGCACATTTTGGCCATAAAAACTTAATATGTCCCCTGCAACCAAACGAACTGTCAGAGACACAAATCTACAATGGACATAGTGTAAAATGGTCCAATTCAAGTAAGTTATTCATTTGGCATCATTCAAATGGATAGAAATCAAGTTTTAATGAAAATTATCATACTCGGCCAAAACATGCTTTTCAGCCCCTGAAAAGCACATTTTGGCCATAAAAAATGAAAATGTCCCCTGCAACCAAACAAACTGTCGGAGACACAAATCTACAATGGACATAGTGTAAAATGGTCCAATTCAAGTAAGTTATTCATTTGGCATCATTCGAAGTGATAGAAATCAAGTTTTAATGAAAATTAGCATATTCGGCCAAAACATGCTTTTCAGCCCCTGAAAAGCACATTTTGGCCATAAAAACTGAAAATGTCCCCTGCAACCAAACGAACTGTCGGAGACACAAATCTACAATGGACATAGTGTAAAATGGTCCAATTCAAGTAAGTTATTCATTTGGCATCATTCGAAGTGATAGAAATCAAGTTTTAATGAAAATTATCATACTCGGCCAAAACATGCTTTTCAGCCCCTGAAAAGCACATTTTGGCCATAAAAACTTAATATGTCCCCTGCAACCAAACGAACTGTCAGAGACACAAATCTACAATGGACATAGTGTAAAATGGTCAAATTCAAGTAAATTATTCATTTGGCATCATTCAAATGGATAGAAATCAAGTTTTAATGAAAATTATCATACTCGGCCAAAACATGCTTTTCAGCCCCTGAAAAGCACATTTTGGCCATAAAAACTGAAAATGTCCCCTGCAACCAAACAAACTGTCGGAGACACAAATCTACAATGGACATAGTGTAAAATGGTCCAATTCAAGTAAGTTATTCATTTGGCATCATTCGAAGTGATAGAAATCAAGTTTTAATGAAAATTATCATATTCGGCCAAAACATGCTTTTCAGCCCCTGAAAAGCACATTTTGGCCATAAAAACTGAAAATGTCCCCTGCAACCAAACGAACTGTCGGAGACACAAATCTACAATGGACATAGTGTAAAATGGTCCAATTCAAGTAAGTTATTCATTTGGCATCATTCGAAGTGATAGAAATCAAGTTTTAATGAAAATTATCATACTCGGCCAAAACATGCTTTTCAGCCCCTGAAAAGCACATTTTGGCCATAAAAACTTAATATGTCCCCTGCAACCAAACGAACTGTCAGAGACACAAATCTACAATGGACATAGTGTAAAATGGTCCAATTCAAGTAAATTATTCATTTGGCATCATTCAAATGGATAGAAATCAAGTTTTAATGAAAATTATCATACTCGGCCAAAACATGCTTTTCAGCCCCTGAAAAGCACATTTTGGCCATAAAAACTGAATATGTCCCCTGCAACCAAACGAACTGTCAGAGACACAAATCTACAATGGACATAGTGTAAAATGGTCCAATTCAAGTAAGTTATTCATTTGGCATCATTCAAATGGATAGAAATCAAGTTTTAATGAAAATTATCATACTCGGCCAAAACATGCTTTTCAGCCCCTGAAAAGCACATTTTGGCCATAAAAACTGAAAATGTCCCCTGCAACCAAACAAACTGTCGGAGACACAAATCTACAATGGACATAGTGTAAAATGGTCCAATTCAAGTAAGTTATTCATTTGGCATCATTCGAAGTGATAGAAATCAAGTTTTAATGAAAATTATCATATTCGGCCAAAACATGCTTTTCAGCCCCTGAAAAGCACATTTTGGCCATAAAAACTGAAAATGTCCCCTGCAACCAAACGAACTGTCGGAGACACAAATCTACAATGGACATAGTGTAAAATGGTCCAATTCAAGTAAGTTATTCATTTGGCATCATTCGAAGTGATAGAAATCAAGTTTTAATGAAAATGATCATACTCGGCCAAAACATGCTTTTCAGCCCCTGAAAAGCACATTTTGGCCATAAAAACTTAATATGTCCCCTGCAACCAAACAAACTGTCGGAGACACAAATCTACAATGGACATAGTGTAAAATGGTCCAATTCAAGTAAGTTATTCATTTGGCATCATTCGAAGTGATAGAAATCAAGTTTTAATGAAAATTATCATATTCGGCCAAAACATGCTTTTCAGCCCCTGAAAAGCACATTTTGGCCATAAAAACTGAATATGTCCCCTGCAACCAAACGAACTGTCAGAGACACAAATCTACAATGGACATAGTGTAAAATGGTCCAATTCAAGTAAGTTATTCATTTGGCATCATTCAAATGGATAGAAATCAAGTTTTAATGAAAATTATCATACTCGGCCAAAACATGCTTTTCAGCCCCTGAAAAGCACATTTTGGCCATAAAAACTGAAAATGTCCCCTGCAACCAAACAAACTGTCGGAGACACAAATCTACAATGGACATAGTGTAAAATGGTCCAATTCAAGTAAGTTATTCATTTGGCATCATTCGAAGTGATAGAAATCAAGTTTTAATGAAAATTATCATATTCGGCCAAAACATGCTTTTCAGCCCCTGAAAAGCACATTTTGGCCATAAAAACTTAATATGTCCCCTGCAACAAAACGAACTGTCAGAGACACAAATCTACAATGGACATAGTGTAAAATGGTCCAATTCAAGTAAGTTATTCATTTGGCATCATTCAAATGGATAGAAATCAAGTTTTAATGAAAATTATCATACTCGGCCAAAACATGCTTTTCAGCCCCTGAAAGCACATTTTGGCCATAAAAAATGAAAATGTCCCCTGCAACCAAACAAACTGTCGGAGACACAAATCTACAATGGACATAGTGTAAAATGGTCCAATTCAAGTAAGTTATTCATTTGGCATCATTCGAAGTGATAGAAATCAAGTTTTAATGAAAATTAGCATATTCGGCCAAAACATGCTTTTCAGCCCCTGAAAAGCACATTTTGGCCATAAAAACTGAAAATGTCCCCTGCAACCAAACGAACTGTCGGAGACACAAATCTACAATGGACATAGTGTAAAATGGTCCAATTCAAGTAAGTTATTCATTTGGCATCATTCGAAGTGATAGAAATCAAGTTTTAATGAAAATTATCATACTCGGCCAAAACATGCTTTTCAGCCCCTGAAAAGCACATTTTGGCCATAAAAACTGAAAATGTCCCCTGCAACCAAACAAACTGTCGGAGACACAAATCTACAATGGACATAGTGTAAAATGGTCCAATTCAAGTAAGTTATTCATTTGGCATCATTCGAAGTGATAGAAATAAAGTTTTAATGAAAATTATCATATTCGGCCAAAACATGCTTTTCAGCCCCTGAAAAGCACATTTTGGCCATAAAAACTGAAAATGTCCCCTGCAACCAAACGAACTGTCGGAGACACAAATCTACAATGGACATAGTGTAAAATGGTCCAATTCAAGTAAGTTATTCATTTGGCATCATTCGAAGTGATAGAAATCAAGTTTTAATGAAAATTATCATACTCGGCCAAAACATGCTTTTCAGCCCCTGAAAAGCACATTTTGGCCATAAAAACTTAATATGTCCCCTGCAACCAAACGAACTGTCAGAGACACAAATCTACAATGGACATAGTGTAAAATGGTCCAATTCAAGTAAATTATTCATTTGGCATCATTCAAATGGATAGAAATCAAGTTTTAATGAAAATTATCATACTCGGCCAAAACATGCTTTTCAGCCCCTGAAAAGCACATTTTGGCCATAAAAACTGAAAATGTCCCCTGCAACCAAACAAACTGTCGGAGACACAAATCTACAATGGACATAGTGTAAAATGGTCCAATTCAAGTAAGTTATTCATTTGGCATCATTCGAAGTGATAGAAATCAAGTTTTAATGAAAATTATCATATTCGGCCAAAACATGCTTTTCAGCCCCTGAAAAGCACATTTTGGCCATAAAAACTGAAAATGTCCCCTGCAACCAAACGAACTGTCGGAGACACAAATCTACAATGGACATAGTGTAAAATGGTCCAATTCAAGTAAGTTATTCATTTGGCATCAATCGAAGTGATAGAAATCAAGTTTTAATGAAAATTATCAAACTCGGCCAAAACATGCTTTTCAGCCCCTGAAAAGCACATTTTGGCCATAAAAACTGAAAATGTCCCCTGCAACCAAACGAACTGTCGGAGACACAAATCTACAATGGACATAGTGTAAAATGGTCCAATTCAAGTAAGTTATTCATTTGGCATCATTCGAAGTGATAGAAATCAAGTTTTAATGAAAATTATCATACTCGGCCAAAACATGCTTTTCAGCCCCTGAAAAGCACATTTTGGCCATAAAAACTGAATATGTCCCCTGCAACCAAACGAACTGTCAGAGACACAAATCTACAATGGACATAGTGTAAAATGGTCCAATTCAAGTAAGTTATTCATTTGGCATCATTCAAATGGATAGAAATCAAGTTTTAATGAAAATTATCATACTCGGCCAAAACATGCTTTTCAGCCCCTGAAAAGCACATTTTGGCCATAAAAACTGAAAATGTCCCCTGCAACCAAACGAACTGTCGGAGACACAAATCTACAATGGACATAGTGTAAAATGGTCCAATTCAAGTAAGTTATTCATTTGGCATCATTCGAAGTGATAGAAATCAAGTTTTAATGAAAATTATCATACTCGGCCAAAACATGCTTTTCAGCCCCTGAAAAGCACATTTTGGCCATAAAAACTTAATATGTCCCCTGCAACCAAACGAACTGTCAGAGACACAAATCTACAATGGACATAGTGTAAAATGGTCCAATTCAAGTAAATTATTCATTTGGCATCATTCAAATGGATAGAAATCAAGTTTTAATGAAAATTATCATACTCGGCCAAAACATGCTTTTCAGCCCCTGAAAAGCACATTTTGGCCATAAAAACTGAATATGTCCCCTGCAACCAAACGAACTGTCAGAGACACAAATCTACAATGGACATAGTGTAAAATGGTCCAATTCAAGTAAGTTATTCATTTGGCATCATTCGAAGTGATAGAAATCAAGTTTTAATGAAAATTATCATATTCGGCCAAAACATGCTTTTCAGCCCCTGAAAAGCACATTTTGGCCATAAAAACTGAATATGTCCCCTGCAACCAAACGAACTGTCAGAGACACAAATCTACAATGGACATAGTGTAAAATGGTCCAATTCAAGTAAGTTATTCATTTGGCATCATTCAAATGGATAGAAATCAAGTTTTAATGAAAATTATCATATTCGGCCAAAACATGCTTTTCAGCCCCTGAAAAGCACATTTTGGCCATAAAAACTGAATATGTCCCCTGCAACCAAACGAACTGTCAGAGACACAAATCTAAAATGGACATAGTGTAAAATGGTCCAATTCAAGTAAGTTATTCATTTGGCATCATTCAAATGGATAGAAATCAAGTTTTAATGAAAATTATCATACTCGGCCAAAACATGCTTTTCAGCCCCTGAAAGCACATTTTGGCCATAAAAAATGAAAATGTCCCCTGCAACCAAACAAACTGTCGGAGACACAAATCTACAATGGACATAGTGTAAAATGGTCCAATTCAAGTAAGTTATTCATTTGGCATCATTCGAAGTGATAGAAATCAAGTTTTAATGAAAATTAGCATATTCGGCCAAAACATGCTTTTCAGCCCCTGAAAAGCACATTTTGGCCATAAAAACTGAAAATGTCCCCTGCAACCAAACGAACTGTCGGAGACACAAATCTACAATGGACATAGTGTAAAATGGTCCAATTCAAGTAAGTTATTCATTTGGCATCATTCGAAGTGATAGAAATCAAGTTTTAATGAAAATTATCATACTCGGCCAAAACATGCTTTTCAGCCCCTGAAAAGCACATTTTGGCCATAAAAACTGAAAATGTCCCCTGCAACCAAACAAACTGTCGGAGACACAAATCTACAATGGACATAGTGTAAAATGGTCCAATTCAAGTAAGTTATTCATTTGGCATCATTCGAAGTGATAGAAATAAAGTTTTAATGAAAATTATCATATTCGGCCAAAACATGCTTTTCAGCCCCTGAAAAGCACATTTTGGCCATAAAAACTGAAAATGTCCCCTGCAACCAAACGAACTGTCGGAGACACAAATCTACAATGGACATAGTGTAAAATGGTCCAATTCAAGTAAGTTATTCATTTGGCATCATTCGAAGTGATAGAAATCAAGTTTTAATGAAAATTATCATACTCGGCCAAAACATGCTTTTCAGCCCCTGAAAAGCACATTTTGGCCATAAAAACTTAATATGTCCCCTGCAACCAAACGAACTGTCAGAGACACAAATCTACAATGGACATAGTGTAAAATGGTCCAATTCAAGTAAATTATTCATTTGGCATCATTCAAATGGATAGAAATCAAGTTTTAATGAAAATTATCATACTCGGCCAAAACATGCTTTTCAGCCCCTGAAAAGCACATTTTGGCCATAAAAACTGAAAATGTCCCCTGCAACCAAACAAACTGTCGGAGACACAAATCTACAATGGACATAGTGTAAAATGGTCCAATTCAAGTAAGTTATTCATTTGGCATCATTCGAAGTGATAGAAATCAAGTTTTAATGAAAATTATCATATTCGGCCAAAACATGCTTTTCAGCCCCTGAAAAGCACATTTTGGCCATAAAAACTGAAAATGTCCCCTGCAACCAAACGAACTGTCGGAGACACAAATCTACAATGGACATAGTGTAAAATGGTCCAATTCAAGTAAGTTATTCATTTGGCATCAATCGAAGTGATAGAAATCAAGTTTTAATGAAAATTATCAAACTCGGCCAAAACATGCTTTTCAGCCCCTGAAAAGCACATTTTGGCCATAAAAACTGAAAATGTCCCCTGCAACCAAACGAACTGTCGGAGACACAAATCTACAATGGACATAGTGTAAAATGGTCCAATTCAAGTAAGTTATTCATTTGGCATCATTCGAAGTGATAGAAATCAAGTTTTAATGAAAATTATCATACTCGGCCAAAACATGCTTTTCAGCCCCTGAAAAGCACATTTTGGCCATAAAAACTGAATATGTCCCCTGCAACCAAACGAACTGTCAGAGACACAAATCTACAATGGACATAGTGTAAAATGGTCCAATTCAAGTAAGTTATTCATTTGGCATCATTCAAATGGATAGAAATCAAGTTTTAATGAAAATTATCATACTCGGCCAAAACATGCTTTTCAGCCCCTGAAAAGCACATTTTGGCCATAAAAACTGAAAATGTCCCCTGCAACCAAACGAACTGTCGGAGACACAAATCTACAATGGACATAGTGTAAAATGGTCCAATTCAAGTAAGTTATTCATTTGGCATCATTCGAAGTGATAGAAATCAAGTTTTAATGAAAATTATCATACTCGGCCAAAACATGCTTTTCAGCCCCTGAAAAGCACATTTTGGCCATAAAAACTTAATATGTCCCCTGCAACCAAACGAACTGTCAGAGACACAAATCTACAATGGACATAGTGTAAAATGGTCCAATTCAAGTAAATTATTCATTTGGCATCATTCAAATGGATAGAAATCAAGTTTTAATGAAAATTATCATACTCGGCCAAAACATGCTTTTCAGCCCCTGAAAAGCACATTTTGGCCATAAAAACTGAATATGTCCCCTGCAACCAAACGAACTGTCAGAGACACAAATCTACAATGGACATAGTGTAAAATGGTCCAATTCAAGTAAGTTATTCATTTGGCATCATTCGAAGTGATAGAAATCAAGTTTTAATGAAAATTATCATATTCGGCCAAAACATGCTTTTCAGCCCCTGAAAAGCACATTTTGGCCATAAAAACTGAATATGTCCCCTGCAACCAAACGAACTGTCAGAGACACAAATCTACAATGGACATAGTGTAAAATGGTCCAATTCAAGTAAGTTATTCATTTGGCATCATTCAAATGGATAGAAATCAAGTTTTAATGAAAATTATCATATTCGGCCAAAACATGCTTTTCAGCCCCTGAAAAGCACATTTTGGCCATAAAAACTGAATATGTCCCCTGCAACCAAACGAACTGTCAGAGACACAAATCTAAAATGGACATAGTGTAAAATGGTCCAATTCAAGTAAGTTATTCATTTGGCATCATTCAAATGGATAGAAATCAAGTTTTAATGAAAATTATCATACTCGGCCAAAACATGCTTTTCAGCCCCTGAAAAGCACATTTTGGCCATAAAAACTGAAAATGTCCCCTGCAACCAAACAAACTGTCGGAGACACAAATCTACAATGGACATAGTGTAAAATGGTCCAATTCAAGTAAGTTATTCATTTGGCATCATTCGAAGTGATAGAAATCAAGTTTTAATGAAAATTATCATATTCGGCCAAAACATGCTTTTCAGCCCCTGAAAAGCACATTTTGGCCATAAAAACTGAAAATGTCCCCTGCAACCAAACGAACTGTCGGAGACACAAATCTACAATGGACATAGTGTAAAATGGTCCAATTCAAGTAAGTTATTCATTTGGCATCATTCGAAGTGATAGAAATCAAGTTTTAATGAAAATTATCATACTCGGCCAAAACATGCTTTTCAGCCCCTGAAAAGCACATTTTGGCCATAAAAACTGAATATGTCCCCTGCAACCAAACGAACTGTCAGAGACACAAATCTACAATGGACATAGTGTAAAATGGTCCAATTCAAGTAAGTTATTCATTTGGCATCATTCGAAGTGATAGAAATCAAGTTTTAATGAAAATTATCATATTCGGCCAAAACATGCTTTTCAGCCCCTGAAAAGCACATTTTGGCCATAAAAACTGAAAATGTCCCCTGCAACCAAACGAACTGTCGGAGACACAAATCTACAATGGACATAGTGTAAAATGGTCCAATTCAAGTAAGTTATTCATTTGGCATCATTCGAAGTGATAGAAATCAAGTTTTAATGAAAATTATCATACTCGGCCAAAACATGCTTTTCAGCCCCTGAAAAGCACATTTTGGCCATAAAAACTTAATATGTCCCCTGCAACCAAACGAACTGTCAGAGACACAAATCTACAATGGACATAGTGTAAAATGGTCCAATTCAAGTAAATTATTCATTTGGCATCATTCAAATGGATAGAAATCAAGTTTTAATGAAAATTATCATACTCGGCCAAAACATGCTTTTCAGCCCCTGAAAAGCACATTTTGGCCATAAGAACTGAATATGTCCCCTGCAACCAAACGAACTGTCAGAGACACAAATCTACAATGGACATAGTGTAAAATGGTCCAATTCAAGTAAGTTATTCATTTGGCATCATTCGAAGTGATAGAAATCAAGTTTTAATGAAAATTATCATATTCGGCCAAAACATGCTTTTCAGCCCCTGAAAAGCACATTTTGGCCATAAAAACTGAATATGTCCCCTGCAACCAAACGAACTGTCAGAGACACAAATCTACAATGGACATAGTGTAAAATGGTCCAATTCAAGTAAGTTATTCATTTGGCATCATTCAAATGGATAGAAATCAAGTTTTAATGAAAATTATCATATTCGGCCAAAACATGCTTTTCAGCCCCTGAAAAGCACATTTTGGCCATAAAAACTGAATATGTCCCCTGCAACCAAACGAACTGTCAGAGACACAAATCTACAATGGACATAGTGTAAAATGGTCCAATTCAAGTAAGTTATTCATTTGGCATCATTCAAATGGATAGAAATCAAGTTTTAATGAAAATTATCATACTCGGCCAAAACATGCTTTTCAGCCCCTGAAAAGCACATTTTGGCCATAAAAACTGAAAATGTCCCCTGCAACCAAACAAACTGTCGGAGACACAAATCTACAATGGACATAGTGTAAAATGGTCCAATTCAAGTAAGTTATTCATTTGGCATCATTCGAAGTGATAGAAATCAAGTTTTAATGAAAATTATCATATTCGGCCAAAACATGCTTTTCAGCCCCTGAAAAGCACATTTTGGCCATAAAAACTGAAAATGTCCCCTGCAACCAAACGAACTGTCGGAGACACAAATCTACAATGGACATAGTGTAAAATGGTCCAATTCAAGTAAGTTATTCATTTGGCATCATTCGAAGTGATAGAAATCAAGTTTTAATGAAAATTATCATACTCGGCCAAAACATGCTTTTCAGCCCCTGAAAAGCACATTTTGGCCATAAAAACTTAATATGTCCCCTGCAACCAAACGAACTGTCGAGACACAAATCTACAATGGACATAGTGTAAAATGGTCCAATTCAAGTAAGTTATTCATTTGGCATCATTCGAAGTGATAGAAATCAAGTTTTAATGAAAATTATCATATTCGGCCAAAACATGCTTTTCAGCCCCTGAAAAGCACATTTTGGCCATAAAAACTGAATATGTCCCCTGCAACCAAACGAACTGTCAGAGACACAAATCTACAATGGACATAGTGTAAAATGGTCCAATTCAAGTAAGTTATTCATTTGGCATCATTCAAATGGATAGAAATCAAGTTTTAATGAAAATTATCATACTCGGCCAAAACATGCTTTTCAGCCCCTGAAAAGCACATTTTGGCCATAAAAACTGAAAATGTCCCCTGCAACCAAACAAACTGTCGGAGACACAAATCTACAATGGACATAGTGTAAAATGGTCCAATTCAAGTAAGTTATTCATTTGGCATCATTCGAAGTGATAGAAATCAAGTTTTAATGAAAATTATCATATTCGGCCAAAACATGCTTTTCAGCCCCTGAAAAGCACATTTTGGCCATAAAAACTGAATATGTCCCCTGCAACCAAACGAACTGTCAGAGACACAAATCTACAATGGACATAGTGTAAAATGGTCCAATTCAAGTAAGTTATTCATTTGGCATCATTCAAATGGATAGAAATCAAGTTTTAATGAAAATTATCATACTCGGCCAAAACATGCTTTTCAGCTCCTGAAAAGCACATTTTGGCCATAAAAACTGAAAATGTCCCCTGCAACCAAACAAACTGTCGGAGACACAAATCTACAATGGACATAGTGTAAAATGGTCCAATTCAAGTAAGTTATTCATTTGGCATCATTCGAAGTGATAGAAATCAAGTTTTAATGAAAATTATCATATTCGGCCAAAACATGCTTTTCAGCCCCTGAAAAGCACATTTTGGCCATAAAAACTGAATATGTCCCCTGCAACCAAACGAACTGTCAGAGACACAAATCTACAATGGACATAGTGTAAAATGGTCCAATTCAAGTAAGTTATTCATTTGGCATCATTCGAAGTGATAGAAATCAAGTTTTAATGAAAATTATCATACTCGGCCAAAACATGCTTTTCAGCCCCTGAAAAGCACATTTTGGCCATAAAAACTTAATATGTCCCCTGCAACCAAACGAACTGTCAGAGACACAAATCTACAATGGACATAGTGTAAAATGGTCCAATTCAAGTAAGTTATTCATTTGGCATCATTCGAAGTGATAGAAATCAAGTTTTAATGAAAATTATCACACTCGGCCAAAACATGCTTTTCAGCCCCTGAAAAGCACATTTTGGCCATAAATACTTAATATGTCCCCTGCAACCAAACGAACTGTCAGAGACACAAATCTACAATGGACATAGTGTAAAATGGTCCAATTCAAGTAAATTATTCTTTTGGCATCATTCAAATGGATAGAAATCAAGTTTTAATGAAAATTATCATACTCGGCCAAAACATGCTTTTCAGCCCCTGAAAAGCACATTTTGGCCATAAAAACTGAAAATGTCCCCTGCAACCAAACAAACTGTCGGAGACACAAATCTACAATGGACATAGTGTAAAATGGTCCAATTCAAGTAAGTTATTCATTTGGCATCATTCGAAGTGATAGAAATCAAGTTTTAATGAAAATTATCATATTCGGCCAAAACATGCTTTTCAGCCCCTGAAAAGCACATTTTGGCCATAAAAACTGAAAATGTCCCCTGCAACCAAACGAACTGTCGGAGACACAAATCTACAATGGACATAGTGTAAAATGGTCCAATTCAAGTAAGTTATTCATTTGGCATCAATCGAAGTGATAGAAATCAAGTTTTAATGAAAATTATCAAACTCGGCCAAAACATGCTTTTCAGCCCCTGAAAAGCACATTTTGGCCATAAAAACTGAAAATGTCCCCTGCAACCAAACGAACTGTCGGAGACACAAATCTACAATGGACATAGTGTAAAATGGTCCAATTCAAGTAAGTTATTCATTTGGCATCATTCGAAGTGATAGAAATCAAGTTTTAATGAAAATTATCATACTCGGCCAAAACATGCTTTTCAGCCCCTGAAAAGCACATTTTGGCCATAAAAACTTAATATGTCCCCTGCAACCAAACGAACTGTCAGAGACACAAATCTACAATGGACATAGTGTAAAATGGTCCAATTCAAGTAAGTTATTCATTTGGCATCATTCGAAGTGATAGAAATCAAGTTTTAATGAAAATTATCATATTCGGCCAAAACATGCTTTTCAGCCCCTGAAAAGCACATTTTGGCCATAAAAACTGAAAATGTCCCCTGCAACCAAACGAACTGTCGGAGACACAAATCTACAATGGACATAGTGTAAAATGGTCCAATTCAAGTAAGTTATTCATTTGGCATCATTCGAAGTGATAGAAATCAAGTTTTAATGAAAATTATCATACTCGGCCAAAACATGCTTTTCAGCCCCTGAAAAGCACATTTTGGCCATAAAAACTTAATATGTCCCCTGCAACCAAACGAACTGTCAGAGACACAAATCTACAATGGACATAGTGTAAAATGGTCCAATTCAAGTAAATTATTCATTTGGCATCATTCAAATGGATAGAAATCAAGTTTTAATGAAAATTATCATACTCGGCCAAAACATGCTTTTCAGCCCCTGAAAAGCACATTTTGGCCATAAAAACTGAATATGTCCCCTGCAACCAAACGAACTGTCAGAGACACAAATCTACAATGGACATAGTGTAAAATGGTCCAATTCAAGTAAGTTATTCATTTGGCATCATTCGAAGTGATAGAAATCAAGTTTTAATGAAAATTATCATATTCGGCCAAAACATGCTTCAGCCCCTGAAAAGCACATTTTGGCCATAAAAACTGAATATGTCCCCTGCAACCAAACGAACTGTCGAGACACAAATCTACAATGGACATAGTGTAAAATGGTCCAATTCAAGTAAGTTATTCATTTGGCATCATTCGAAGTGATAGAAATCAAGTTTTAATGAAAATTATCATATTCGGCCAAAACATGCTTTTCAGCCCCTGAAAAGCACATTTTGGCCATAAAAACTGAATATGTCCCCTGCAACCAAACGAACTGTCAGAGACACAAATCTACAATGGACATAGTGTAAAATGGTCCAATTCAAGTAAGTTATTCATTTGGCATCATTCAAATGGATAGAAATCAAGTTTTAATGAAAATTATCATACTCGGCCAAAACATGCTTTTCAGCCCCTGAAAAGCACATTTTGGCCATAAAAACTGAAAATGTCCCCTGCAACCAAACAAACTGTCGGAGACACAAATCTACAATGGTCATAGTGTAAAATGGTCCAATTCAAGTAAGTTATTCATTTGGCATCATTCGAAGTGATAGAAATCAAGTTTTAATGAAAATTATCATATTCGGCCAAAACATGCTTTTCAGCCCCTGAAAAGCACATTTTGGCCATAAAAACTGAATATGTCCCCTGCAACCAAACGAACTGTCAGAGACACAAATCTACAATGGACATAGTGTAAAATGGTCCAATTCAAGTAAGTTATTCATTTGGCATCATTCAAATGGATAGAAATCAAGTTTTAATGAAAATTATCATACTCGGCCAAAACATGCTTTTCAGCTCCTGAAAAGCACATTTTGGCCATAAAAACTGAAAATGTCCCCTGCAACAAAACAAACTGTCGGAGACACAAATCTACAATGGACATAGTGTAAAATGGTCCAATTCAAGTAAGTTATTCATTTGGCATCATTCGAAGTGATAGAAATCAAGTTTTAATGAAAATTATCATATTCGGCCAAAACATGCTTTTCAGCCCCTGAAAAGCACATTTTGGCCATAAAAACTGAATATGTCCCCTGCAACCAAACGAACTGTCAGAGACACAAATCTACAATGGACATAGTGTAAAATGGTCCAATTCAAGTAAGTTATTCATTTGGCATCATTCGAAGTGATAGAAATCAAGTTTTAATGAAAATTATCATACTCGGCCAAAACATGCTTTTCAGCCCCTGAAAAGCACATTTTGGCCATAAAAACTTAATATGTCCCCTGCAACCAAACGAACTGTCAGAGACACAAATCTACAATAGACATAGTGTAAAATGGTCCAATTCAAGTAAATTATTCATTTGGCATCATTCAAATGGATAGAAATCAAGTTTTAATGAAAATTATCATACTCGGCCAAAACATGCTTTTCAGCCCCTGAAAAGCACATTTTGGCCATACAAACTGAAAATGTCCCCTGCAACCAAACAAACTGTCGGAGACACAAATCTACAATGGACATAGTGTAAAATGGTCCAATTCAAGTAAGTTATTCATTTGGCATCATTCGAAGTGATAGAAATCAAGTTTTAATGAAAATTATCATATTCGGCCAAAACATGCTTTTCAGCCCCTGAAAAGCACATTTTGGCCATAAAAACTGAAAATGTCCCCTGCAACCAAACGAACTGTCGGAGACACAAATCTACAATGGACATAGTGTAAAATGGTCCAATTCAAGTAAGTTATTCATTTGGCATCAATCGAAGTGATAGAAATCAAGTTTTAATGAAAATTATCAAACTCGGCCAAAACATGCTTTTCAGCCCCTGAAAAGCACATTTTGGCCATAAAAACTGAAAATGTCCCCTGCAACCAAACGAACTGTCGGAGACACAAATCTACAATGGACATAGTGTAAAATGGTCCAATTCAAGTAAGTTATTCATTTGGCATCATTCGAAGTGATAGAAATCAAGTTTTAATGAAAATTATCACACTCGGCCAAAACATGCTTTTCAGCCCCTGAAAAGCACATTTTGGCCATAAATACTTAATATGTCCCCTGCAACCAAACGAACTGTCAGAGACACAAATCTACAATGGACATAGTGTAAAATGGTCCAATTCAAGTAAATTATTCTTTTGGCATCATTCAAATGGATAGAAATCAAGTTTTAATGAAAATTATCATACTCGGCCAAAACATGCTTTTCAGCCCCTGAAAAGCACATTTTGGCCATAAAAACTGAAAATGTCCCCTGCAACCAAACAAACTGTCGGAGACACAAATCTACAATGGACATAGTGTAAAATGGTCCAATTCAAGTAAGTTATTCATTTGGCATCATTCGAAGTGATAGAAATCAAGTTTTAATGAAAATTATCATATTCGGCCAAAACATGCTTTTCAGCCCCTGAAAAGCACATTTTGGCCATAAAAACTGAAAATGTCCCCTGCAACCAAACGAACTGTCGGAGACACAAATCTACAATGGACATAGTGTAAAATGGTCCAATTCAAGTAAGTTATTCATTTGGCATCAATCGAAGTGATAGAAATCAAGTTTTAATGAAAATTATCAAACTCGGCCAAAACATGCTTTTCAGCCCCTGAAAAGCACATTTTGGCCATAAAAACTGAAAATGTCCCCTGCAACCAAACGAACTGTCGGAGACACAAATCTACAATGGACATAGTGTAAAATGGTCCAATTCAAGTAAGTTATTCATTTGGCATCATTCGAAGTGATAGAAATCAAGTTTTAATGAAAATTATCATACTCGGCCAAAACATGCTTTTCAGCCCCTGAAAAGCACATTTTGGCCATAAAAACTTAATATGTCCCCTGCAACCAAACGAACTGTCAGAGACACAAATCTACAATGGACATAGTGTAAAATGGTCCAATTCAAGTAAGTTATTCATTTGGCATCATTCGAAGTGATAGAAATCAAGTTTTAATGAAAATTATCATATTCGGCCAAAACATGCTTTTCAGCCCCTGAAAAGCACATTTTGGCCATAAAAACTGAAAATGTCCCCTGCAACCAAACGAACTGTCGGAGACACAAATCTACAATGGACATAGTGTAAAATGGTCCAATTCAAGTAAGTTATTCATTTGGCATCATTCGAAGTGATAGAAATCAAGTTTTAATGAAAATTATCATACTCGGCCAAAACATGCTTTTCAGCCCCTGAAAAGCACATTTTGGCCATAAAAACTTAATATGTCCCCTGCAACCAAACGAACTGTCAGAGACACAAATCTACAATGGACATAGTGTAAAATGGTCCAATTCAAGTAAATTATTCATTTGGCATCATTCAAATGGATAGAAATCAAGTTTTAATGAAAATTATCATACTCGGCCAAAACATGCTTTTCAGCCCCTGAAAAGCACATTTTGGCCATAAAAACTGAATATGTCCCCTGCAACCAAACGAACTGTCAGAGACACAAATCTACAATGGACATAGTGTAAAATGGTCCAATTCAAGTAAGTTATTCATTTGGCATCATTCGAAGTGATAGAAATCAAGTTTTAATGAAAATTATCATATTCGGCCAAAACATGCTTCAGCCCCTGAAAAGCACATTTTGGCCATAAAAACTGAATATGTCCCCTGCAACCAAACGAACTGTCAGAGACACAAATCTACAATGGACATAGTGTAAAATGGTCCAATTCAAGTAAGTTATTCATTTGGCATCATTAAAATGGATAGAAATCAAGTTTTAATGAAAATTATCATATTCGGCCAAAACATGCTTTTCAGCCCCTGAAAAGCACATTTTGGCCATAAAAACTGAATATGTCCCCTGCAACCAAACGAACTGTCAGAGACACAAATCTAAAATGGACATAGTGTAAAATGGTCCAATTCAAGTAAGTTATTCATTTGGCATCATTCAAATGGATAGAAATCAAGTTTTAATGAAAATTATCATACTCGGCCAAAACATGCTTTTCAGCCCCTGAAAAGCACATTTTGGCCATAAAAACTGAAAATGTCCCCTGCAACCAAACAAACTGTCGGAGACACAAATCTACAATGGACATAGTGTAAAATGGTCCAATTCAAGTAAGTTATTCATTTGGCATCATTCGAAGTGATAGAAATCAAGTTTTAATGAAAATTATCATATTCGGCCAAAACATGCTTTTCAGCCCCTGAAAAGCACATTTTGGCCATAAAAACTGAAAATGTCCCCTGCAACCAAACGAACTGTCGGAGACACAAATCTACAATGGACATAGTGTAAAATGGTCCAATTCAAGTAAGTTATTCATTTGGCATCATTCGAAGTGATAGAAATCAAGTTTTAATGAAAATTATCATACTCGGCCAAAACATGCTTTTCAGCCCCTGAAAAGCACATTTTGGCCATAAAAACTTAATATGTCCCCTGCAACCAAACGAACTGTCAGAGACACAAATCTACAATGGACATAGTGTAAAATGGTCCAATTCAAGTAAATTATTCATTTGGCATCATTCAAATGGATAGAAATCAAGTTTTAATGAAAATTATCATACTCGGCCAAAACATGCTTTTCAGCCCCTGAAAAGCACATTTTGGCCATAAAAACTGAATATGTCCCCTGCAACCAAACGAACTGTCAGAGACACAAATCTACAATGGACATAGTGTAAAATGGTCCAATTCAAGTAAGTTATTCATTTGGCATCATTCGAAGTGATAGAAATCAAGTTTTAATGAAAATTATCATATTCGGCCAAAACATGCTTTTCAGCCCCTGAAAAGCACATTTTGGCCATAAAAACTGAATATGTCCCCCGCATACAAACGAACTGTCAGAGACACAAATCTACAATGGACATAGTGTAAAATGGTCCAATTCAAGTAAGTTATTCATTTGGCATCATTCAAATGGATAGAAATCAAGTTTTAATGAAAATTATCATATTCGGCCAAAACATGCTTTTCAGCCCCTGAAAAGCACATTTTGGCCATAAAAACTGAATATGTCCCCTGCAACCAAACGAACTGTCAGAGACACAAATCTACAATGGACATAGTGTAAAATGGTCCAATTCAAGTAAGTTATTCATTTGGCATCATTCAAATGGATAGAAATCAAGTTTTAATGAAAATTATCATACTCGGCCAAAACATGCTTTTCAGCCCCTGAAAAGCACATTTTGGCCATAAAAACTGAAAATGTCCCCTGCAACCAAACAAACTGTCGGAGACACAAATCTACAATGGACATAGTGTAAAATGGTCCAATTCAAGTAAGTTATTCATTTGGCATCATTCGAAGTGATAGAAATCAAGTTTTAATGAAAATTATCATATTCGGCCAAAACATGCTTTTCAGCCCCTGAAAAGCACATTTTGGCCATAAAAACTGAAAATGTCCCCTGCAACCAAACGAACTGTCGGAGACACAAATCTACAATGGACATAGTGTAAAATGGTCCAATTCAAGTAAGTTATTCATTTGGCATCATTCGAAGTGATAGAAATCAAGTTTTAATGAAAATTATCATACTCGGCCAAAACATGCTTTTCAGCCCCTGAAAAGCACATTTTGGCCATAAAAACTGAATATGTCCCCTGCAACCAAACGAACTGTCAGAGACACAAATCTACAATGGACATAGTGTAAAATGGTCCAATTCAAGTAAGTTATTCATTTGGCATCATTCGAAGTGATAGAAATCAAGTTTTAATGAAAATTATCATATTCGGCCAAAACATGCTTTTCAGCCCCTGAAAAGCACATTTTGGCCATAAAAACTGAAAATGTCCCCTGCAACCAAACAAACTGTCGGAGACACAAATCTACAATGGACATAGTGTAAAATGGTCCAATTCAAGTAAGTTATTCATTTGGCATCATTCGAAGTGATAGAAATCAAGTTTTAATGAAAATTATCATATTCGGCCAAAACATGCTTTTCAGCCCCTGAAAAGCACATTTTGGCCATAAAAACTGAAAATGTCCCCTGCAACCAAACGAACTGTCGGAGACACAAATCTACAATGGACATAGTGTAAAATGGTCCAATTCAAGTAAGTTATTCATTTGGCATCATTCGAAGTGATAGAAATCAAGTTTTAATGAAAATTATCATACTCGGCCAAAACATGCTTTTCAGCCCCTGAAAAGCACATTTTGGCCATAAAAACTGAATATGTCCCCTGCAACCAAACGAACTGTCAGAGACACAAATCTACAATGGACATAGTGTAAAATGGTCCAATTCAAGTAAGTTATTCATTTGGCATCATTCAAATGGATAGAAATCAAGTTTTAATGAAAATTATCATACTCGGCCAAAACATGCTTTTCAGCCCCTGAAAAGCACATTTTGGCCATAAAAACTTAATATGTCCCCTGCAACCAAACGAACTGTCAGAGACACAAATCTACAATGGACATAGTGTAAAATGGTCCAATTCAAGTAAGTTATTCATTTGGCATCATTCGAAGTGATAGAAATCAAGTTTTAATGAAAATTATCATATTCGGCCAAAACATGCTTTTCAGCCCCTGAAAAGCACATTTTGGCCATAAAAACTGAATATGTCCCCTGCAACCAAACGAACTGTCAGAGACTCGGCCAAAACATGCTTTTCAGCCCCTGAAAAGCACATTTTGGCCATAAAAACTGAAAATGTCCCCTGCAACCAAACGAACTGTCAGAGACACAAATCTACAATGGACATAGTGTAAAATGGTCCAATTCAAGTAAGTTATTCATTTGGCATCATTCGAAGTGATAGAAATTAAATTTTAATGAAAATTATCATACTCTGCCAAAACATGCTTTTCAGCCTCTGAAAAGCACATTTTGGCCATAAAAACTGAAAATGTCCCCTGCAACCAAACGAACTGTCGGAGACACAAATCTACAATGGACATAGTGTAAAATGGTCCAATTCAAGTAAGTTATTCATTTGGCATCATTCGAAATGATAGAAATCAAGTTTTAATGAAAATTATCATACTCGGCCAAAACATGCTTTTCAGCCCCTGAAAAGCACATTTTGGCCATAAAAACTGAATATGTTCCCTGCAACCAAACGAACTGTCAGAGATACAAATCTACAATGGACATAGTGTAAAATGGTCCAATTCAAGTAAATTATTCATTTGGCATCATTCGAAGTGATAGAAATTAAGTTTTAATGAAAATTATCATACTCTGCCAAAACATGCTTTTCAGCCTCTGAAAAGCACATTTTGGCCATAAAAACTGAAAATGTCCCCTGCAACCAAACGAACTGTCGGAGACACAAATCTACAATGGACATAGTGTAAAATGGTCCAATTCAAGTAAGTTATTTATTTGGCATCATTCGAAGTGATAGAAATCAAGTTTTAATGAAAATTATCATACTCGGCCAAAACATGCTTTTCAGCCCCTGAAAAGCACATTTTGGCCATAAAAACTGAATATGTTCCCTGCAACCAAACGAACTGTCAGAGACACAAATCTACAATGGACATAGTGTAAAATGGTCCATTCAAGTAAGTTATTCATTTGGCATCATTCGAATGGATAGAAATCAAGTTTTAATGAAAATTATCATACTCTGCCAAAACGTGCTTTTCAGCCCCTGAAAAGCACATTTTGGCCATAAAAACTGAATATGTCCCCTACAACCAAACGAACTGTCAGAGACACAAATCTACAATGGACATAGTGTGAAATGGTCCAATTCAAGTAAGTTATTCATTTGGCATCATTCGAAGTGATAGAAATCAAGTTTTAATGAAAATTATCATATTCGGCCAAAACATGCTTTTCAGCCCCTGAAAAGCACATTTTGGCCATAAAAACTGAATATGTCCCCTGCAACCAAACGAACTGTCAGAGACACAAATCTACAATGGACATAGTGTAAAATGGTCCAATTCAAGTAAGTTATTCATTTGGCATCATTCAAATGGATAGAAATCAAGTTTTAATGAAAATTATCATACTCGGCCAAAACATGCTTTTCAGCCCCTGAAAAGCACATTTTGGCCATAAAAACTGAAAATGTCCCCTGCAACCAAACAAACTGTCGGAGACACAAATCTACAATGGACATAGTGTAAAATGGTCCAATTCAAGTAAGTTATTCATTTGGCATCATTCGAAGTGATAGAAATCAAGTTTTAATGAAAATTATCATATTCGGCCAAAACATGCTTTTCAGCCCCTGAAAAGCACATTTTGGCCATAAAAACTTAATATGTCCCCTGCAACAAAACGAACTGTCAGAGACACAAATCTACAATGGACATAGTGTAAAATGGTCCAATTCAAGTAAGTTATTCATTTGGCATCATTCAAATGGATAGAAATCAAGTTTTAATGAAAATTATCATACTCGGCCAAAACATGCTTTTCAGCCCCTGAAAAGCACATTTTGGCCATAAAAAATGAAAATGTCCCCTGCAACCAAACAAACTGTCGGAGACACAAATCTACAATGGACATAGTGTAAAATGGTCCAATTCAAGTAAGTTATTCATTTGGCATCATTCGAAGTGATAGAAATCAAGTTTTAATGAAAATTAGCATATTCGGCCAAAACATGCTTTTCAGCCCCTGAAAAGCACATTTTGGCCATAAAAACTGAAAATGTCCCCTGCAACCAAACGAACTGTCGGAGACACAAATCTACAATGGACATAGTGTAAAATGGTCCAATTCAAGTAAGTTATTCATTTGGCATCATTCGAAGTGATAGAAATCAAGTTTTAATGAAAATTATCATACTCGGCCAAAACATGCTTTTCAGCCCCTGAAAAGCACATTTTGGCCATAAAAACTGAAAATGTCCCCTGCAACCAAACAAACTGTCGGAGACACAAATCTACAATGGACATAGTGTAAAATGGTCCAATTCAAGTAAGTTATTCATTTGGCATCATTCGAAGTGATAGAAATCAAGTTTTAATGAAAATTATCATATTCGGCCAAAACATGCTTTTCAGCCCCTGAAAAGCACATTTTGGCCATAAAAACTGAAAATGTCCCCTGCAACCAAACGAACTGTCGGAGACACAAATCTACAATGGACATAGTGTAAAATGGTCCAATTCAAGTAAGTTATTCATTTGGCATCATTCGAAGTGATAGAAATCAAGTTTTAATGAAAATTATCATACTCGGCCAAAACATGCTTTTCAGCCCCTGAAAAGCACATTTTGGCCATAAAAACTTAATATGTCCCCTGCAACCAAACGAACTGTCAGAGACACAAATCTACAATGGACATAGTGTAAAATGGTCCAATTCAAGTAAATTATTCATTTGGCATCATTCAAATGGATAGAAATCAAGTTTTAATGAAAATTATCATACTCGGCCAAAACATGCTTTTCAGCCCCTGAAAAGCACATTTTGGCCATAAAAACTGAAAATGTCCCCTGCAACCAAACAAACTGTCGGAGACACAAATCTACAATGGACATAGTGTAAAATGGTCCAATTCAAGTAAGTTATTCATTTGGCATCATTCGAAGTGATAGAAATCAAGTTTTAATGAAAATTATCATATTCGGCCAAAACATGCTTTTCAGCCCCTGAAAAGCACATTTTGGCCATAAAAACTGAAAATGTCCCCTGCAACCAAACGAACTGTCGGAGACACAAATCTACAATGGACATAGTGTAAAATGGTCCAATTCAAGTAAGTTATTCATTTGGCATCAATCGAAGTGATAGAAATCAAGTTTTAATGAAAATTATCAAACTCGGCCAAAACATGCTTTTCAGCCCCTGAAAAGCACATTTTGGCCATAAAAACTGAAAATGTCCCCTGCAACCAAACGAACTGTCGGAGACACAAATCTACAATGGACATAGTGTAAAATGGTCCAATTCAAGTAAGTTATTCATTTGGCATCATTCGAAGTGATAGAAATCAAGTTTTAATGAAAATTATCATACTCGGCCAAAACATGCTTTTCAGCCCCTGAAAAGCACATTTTGGCCATAAAAACTGAATATGTCCCCTGCAACCAAACGAACTGTCAGAGACACAAATCTACAATGGACATAGTGTAAAATGGTCCAATTCAAGTAAGTTATTCATTTGGCATCATTCAAATGGATAGAAATCAAGTTTTAATGAAAATTATCATACTCGGCCAAAACATGCTTTTCAGCCCCTGAAAAGCACATTTTGGCCATAAAAACTGAAAATGTCCCCTGCAACCAAACAAACTGTCGGAGACACAAATCTACAATGGACATAGTGTAAAATGGTCCAATTCAAGTAAGTTATTCATTTGGCATCATTCGAAGTGATAGAAATCAAGTTTTAATGAAAATTATCATACTCGGCCAAAACATGCTTTTCAGCCCCTGAAAAGCACATTTTGGCCATAAAAACTGAAAATGTCCCCTGCAACCAAACAAACTGTCGGAGACACAAATCTACAATGGACATAGTGTAAAATGGTCCAATTCAAGTAAGTTATTCATTTGGCATCATTCGAAGTGATAGAAATCAAGTTTTAATGAAAATTATCATATTCGGCCAAAACATGCTTTTCAGCCCCTGAAAAGCACATTTTGGCCAGAAAAACTGAAAATGTCCCCTGCAACCAAACGAACTGTCGGAGACACAAATCTACAATGGACATAGTGTAAAATGGTCCAATTCAAGTAAGTTATTCATTTGGCATCATTCGAAGTGATAGAAATCAAGTTTTAATGAAAATTATCATACTCGGCCAAAACATGCTTTTCAGCCCCTGAAAAGCACATTTTGGCCATAAAAACTTAATATGTCCCCTGCAACCAAACGAACTGTCAGAGACACAAATCTACAATGGACATAGTGTAAAATGGTCCAATTCAAGTAAATTATTCATTTGGCATCATTCAAATGGATAGAAATCAAGTTTTAATGAAAATTATCATACTCGGCCAAAACATGCTTTTCAGCCCCTGAAAAGCACATTTTGGCCATAAAAACTGAAAATGTCCCCTGCAACCAAACAAACTGTCGGAGACACAAATCTACAATGGACATAGTGTAAAATGGTCCAATTCAAGTAAGTTATTCATTTGGCATCATTCGAAGTGATAGAAATCAAGTTTTAATGAAAATTATCATATTCGGCCAAAACATGCTTTTCAGCCCCTGAAAGCACATTTTGGCCATAAAAACTGAATATGTCCCCTGCAACCAAACGAACTGTCAGAGAAACAAATCTACAATGGACATAGTGTAAAATGGTCCAATTCAAGTAAGATATTCATTTGGCATCATTCGAATGGATAGAAATCAAGTTTTAATGAAAATTATCATATTCTGCCAAAACGTGCTTTTCAGCCCCTGAAAAGCACATTTTGGCCATAAAAACTGAATATGTCCCCTGCAACCAAACGAACTGTCAGAGATACAAATCTACAATGGACATAGTGTAAAATGGTCCAATTCAAGTAAATTATTCATTTGGCATCATTCGAAGTGATAGAAATTAAGTTTTAATGAAAATTATCAAACTCGGCCAAAACATGCTTTTCAGCCCCTGAAAAGCACATTTTGGCCATAAAAACTGAATATGTCCCCTGCAACCAAACGAACTGTCAGAGACACAAATCTACAATGGACATAGTGTAAAATGGTCCAATTCAAGTAAGTTATTCATTTGGCATCATTCGAAGTGATAGAAATCAAGTTTTAATGAAAATTATCATACTCGGCCAAAACATGCTTTTCAGCCCCTGAAAAGCACATTTTGGCCATAAAAACTGTAAATGTCCCCTGCAACCAAACAAACTGTCGGAGACACAAATCTACAATGGACATAGTGTAAAATGGTCCAATTCAAGTAAGTTATTCATTTGGCATCATTCAAATGGATAGAAATCAAGTTTTAATGAAAATTATCATACTCGGCCAAAACATGCTTTTCAGCCCCTGAAAAGCACATTTTGGCCATAAAAAATGAATATGTCCCCTGCAACCAAACGAACTGTCAGAGACACAAATCTACAATGGACATAGTGTAAAATGGTCCAATTCAAGTAAGTTATTCATTTGGCATCATTCAAATGGATAGAAATCAAGTTTTAATGAAAATTATCATACTCGGCCAAAACATGCTTTTCAGCCCCTGAAAAGCACATTTTGGCCATAAAAACTGAAAATGTCCCCTGCAACCAAACAAACTGTCGGAGACACAAATCTACAATGGACATAGTGTAAAATGGTCCAATTCAAGTAAGTTATTCATTTGGCATCATTCGAAGTGATAGAAATCAAGTTTTAATGAAAATTATCATATTCGGCCAAAACATGCTTTTCAGCCCCTGAAAAGCACATTTTGGCCATAAAAACTGAATATGTCCCCTGCAACCAAACGAACTGTCAGAGACACAAATCTACAATGGACATAGTGTAAAATGGTCCAATTCAAGTAAGTTATTCATTTGGCATCATTCGAAGTGATAGAAATCAAGTTTTAATGAAAATTATCATACTCGGCCAAAACATGCTTTTCAGCCCCTGAAAAGCACATTTTGGCCATAAAAACTGAATATGTCCCCTGCAACCAAACGAACTGTCAGAGACACAAATCTACAATGGACATAGTGTAAAATGGTCCAATTCAAGTAAGTTATTCATTTGGCATCATTCAAATGGATAGAAATCAAGTTTTAATGAAAATTATCATACTCGGCCAAAACATGCTTTTCAGCTCCTGAAAAGCACATTTTGGCCATAAAAACTGAAAATGTCCCCTGCAACCAAACAAACTGTCGGAGACACAAATCTACAATGGACATAGTGTAAAATGGTCCAATTCAAGTAAGTTATTCATTTGGCATCATTCGAAGTGATAGAAATCAAGTTTTAATGAAAATTATCATATTCGGCCAAAACATGCTTTTCAGCCCCTGAAAAGCACATTTTGGCCATAAAAACTGAATATGTCCCCTGCAACCAAACGAACTGTCAGAGACACAAATCTACAATGGACATAGTGTAAAATGGTCCAATTCAAGTAAGTTATTCATTTGGCATCATTCAAATGGATAGAAATCAAGTTTTAATGAAAATTATCATACTCGGCCAAAACATGCTTTTCAGCCCCTGAAAAGCACATTTTGGCCATAAAAACTGAAAATGTCCCCTGCAACCAAACAAACTGTCGGAGACACAAATCTACAATGGACATAGTGTAAAATGGTCCAATTCAAGTAAGTTATTCATTTGGCATCATTCGAAGTGATAGAAATCAAGTTTTAATGAAAATTATCATACTCGGCCAAAACATGCTTTTCAGCCCCTGAAAAGCACATTTTGGCCATAAAAACTTAATATGTCCCCTGCAACCAAACGAACTGTCAGAGACACAAATCTACAATGGACATAGTGTAAAATGGTCCAATTCAAGTAAATTATTCATTTGGCATCATTCAAATGGATAGAAATCAAGTTTTAATGAAAATTATCATACTCGGCCAAAACATGCTTTTCAGCCCCTGAAAAGCACATTTTGGCCATAAAAACTGAAAATGTCCCCTGCAACCAAACAAACTGTCGGAGACACAAATCTACAATGGACATAGTGTAAAATGGTCCAATTCAAGTAAGTTATTCATTTGGCATCATTCGAAGTGATAGAAATCAAGTTTTAATGAAAATTATCATATTCGGCCAAAACATGCTTTTCAGCCCCTGAAAAGCACATTTTGGCCATAAAAACTGAAAATGTCCCCTGCAACCAAACGAACTGTCGGAGACACAAATCTACAATGGACATAGTGTAAAATGGTCCAATTCAAGTAAGTTATTCATTTGGCATCAATCGAAGTGATAGAAATCAAGTTTTAATGAAAATTATCAAACTCGGCCAAAACATGCTTTTCAGCCGCTGAAAAGCACATTTTGGCCATAAAAACTGAAAATGTCCCCTGCAACCAAACGAACTGTCGGAGACACAAATCTACAATGGACATAGTGTAAAATGGTCCAATTCAAGTAAGTTATTCATTTGGCATCATTCGAAGTGATAGAAATCAAGTTTTAATGAAAATTATCATACTCGGCCAAAACATGCTTTTCAGCCCCTGAAAAGCACATTTTGGCCATAAATACTTAATATGTCCCCTGCAACCAAACGAACTGTCAGAGACACAAATCTACAATGGACATAGTGTAAAATGGTCCAATTCAAGTAAATTATTCTTTTGGCATCATTCAAATGGATAGAAATCAAGTTTTAATGAAAATTATCATACTCGGCCAAAACATGCTTTTCAGCCCCTGAAAAGCACATTTTGGCCATAAAAACTGAAAATGTCCCCTGCAACCAAACAAACTGTCGGAGACACAAATCTACAATGGACATAGTGTAAAATGGTCCAATTCAAGTAAGTTATTCATTTGGCATCATTCGAAGTGATAGAAATCAAGTTTTAATGAAAATTATCATATTCGGCCAAAACATGCTTTTCAGCCCCTGAAAAGCACATTTTGGCCATAAAAACTGAAAATGTCCCCTGCAACCAAACGAACTGTCGGAGACACAAATCTACAATGGACATAGTGTAAAATGGTCCAATTCAAGTAAGTTATTCATTTGGCATCAATCGAAGTGATAGAAATCAAGTTTTAATGAAAATTATCAAACTCGGCCAAAACATGCTTTTCAGCCCCTGAAAAGCACATTTTGGCCATAAAAACTGAAAATGTCCCCTGCAACCAAACGAACTGTCGGAGACACAAATCTACAATGGACATAGTGTAAAATGGTCCAATTCAAGTAAGTTATTCATTTGGCATCATTCGAAGTGATAGAAATCAAGTTTTAATGAAAATTATCATACTCGGCCAAAACATGCTTTTCAGCCCCTGAAAAGCACATTTTGGCCATAAAAACTTAATATGTCCCCTGCAACCAAACGAACTGTCAGAGACACAAATCTACAATGGACATAGTGTAAAATGGTCCAATTCAAGTAAGTTATTCATTTGGCATCATTCGAAGTGATAGAAATCAAGTTTTAATGAAAATTATCATATTCGGCCAAAACATGCTTTTCAGCCCCTGAAAAGCACATTTTGGCCATAAAAACTGAAAATGTCCCCTGCAACCAAACGAACTGTCGGAGACACAAATCTACAATGGACATAGTGTAAAATGGTCCAATTCAAGTAAGTTATTCATTTGGCATCATTCGAAGTGATAGAAATCAAGTTTTAATGAAAATTATCATACTCGGCCAAAACATGCTTTTCAGCCCCTGAAAAGCACATTTTGGCCATAAAAACTTAATATGTCCCCTGCAACCAAACGAACTGTCAGAGACACAAATCTACAATGGACATAGTGTAAAATGGTCCAATTCAAGTAAATTATTCATTTGGCATCATTCAAATGGATAGAAATCAAGTTTTAATGAAAATTATCATACTCGGCCAAAACATGCTTTTCAGCCCCTGAAAAGCACATTTTGGCCATAAAAACTGAATATGTCCCCTGCAACCAAACGAACTGTCAGAGACACAAATCTACAATGGACATAGTGTAAAATGGTCCAATTCAAGTAAGTTATTCATTTGGCATCATTCGAAGTGATAGAAATCAAGTTTTAATGAAAATTATCATATTCGGCCAAAACATGCTTTTCAGCCCCTGAAAAGCACATTTTGGCCATAAAAACTGAATATGTCCCCTGCAACCAAACGAACTGTCAGAGACACAAATCTACAATGGACATAGTGTAAAATGGTCCAATTCAAGTAAGTTATTCATTTGGCATCATTCAAATGGATAGAAATCAAGTTTTAATGAAAATTATCATATTCGGCCAAAACATGCTTTTCAGCCCCTGAAAAGCACATTTTGGCCATAAAAACTGAATATGTCCCCTGCAACCAAACGAACTGTCAGAGACACAAATCTAAAATGGACATAGTGTAAAATGGTCCAATTCAAGTAAGTTATTCATTTGGCATCATTCAAATGGATAGAAATCAAGTTTTAATGAAAATTATCATACTCGGCCAAAACATGCTTTTCAGCCCCTGAAAAGCACATTTTGGCCATAAAAACTGAAAATGTCCCCTGCAACCAAACAAACTGTCGGAGACACAAATCTACAATGGACATAGTGTAAAATGGTCCAATTCAAGTAAGTTATTCATTTGGCATCATTCGAAGTGATAGAAATCAAGTTTTAATGAAAATTATCATATTCGGCCAAAACATGCTTTTCAGCCCCTGAAAAGCACATTTTGGCCATAAAAACTGAAAATGTCCCCTGCAACCAAACGAACTGTCGGAGACACAAATCTACAATGGACATAGTGTAAAATGGTCCAATTCAAGTAAGTTATTCATTTGGCATCATTCGAAGTGATAGAAATCAAGTTTTAATGAAAATTATCATACTCGGCCAAAACATGCTTTTCAGCCCCTGAAAAGCACATTTTGGCCATAAAAACTGAATATGTCCCCTGCAACCAAACGAACTGTCAGAGACACAAATCTACAATGGACATAGTGTAAAATGGTCCAATTCAAGTAAGTTATTCATTTGGCATCATTCGAAGTGATAGAAATCAAGTTTTAATGAAAATTATCATATTCGGCCAAAACATGCTTTTCAGCCCCTGAAAAGCACATTTTGGCCATAAAAACTGAAAATGTCCCCTGCAACCAAACGAACTGTCGGAGACACAAATCTACAATGGACATAGTGTAAAATGGTCCAATTCAAGTAAGTTATTCATTTGGCATCATTCGAAGTGATAGAAATCAAGTTTTAATGAAAATTATCATACTCGGCCAAAACATGCTTTTCAGCCCCTGAAAAGCACATTTTGGCCATAAAAACTTAATATGTCCCCTGCAACCAAACGAACTGTCAGAGACACAAATCTACAATGGACATAGTGTAAAATGGTCCAATTCAAGTAAATTATTCATTTGGCATCATTCAAATGGATAGAAATCAAGTTTTAATGAAAATTATCATACTCGGCCAAAACATGCTTTTCAGCCCCTGAAAAGCACATTTTGGCCATAAAAACTGAATATGTCCCCTGCAACCAAACGAACTGTCAGAGACACAAATCTACAATGGACATAGTGTAAAATGGTCCAATTCAAGTAAGTTATTCATTTGGCATCATTCGAAGTGATAGAAATCAAGTTTTAATGAAAATTATCATATTCGGCCAAAACATGCTTTTCAGCCCCTGAAAAGCACATTTTGGCCATAAAAACTGAATATGTCCCCTGCAACCAAACGAACTGTCAGAGACACAAATCTACAATGGACATAGTGTAAAATGGTCCAATTCAAGTAAGTTATTCATTTGGCATCATTCAAATGGATAGAAATCAAGTTTTAATGAAAATTATCATATTCGGCCAAAACATGCTTTTCAGCCCCTGAAAAGCACATTTTGGCCATAAAAACTGAATATGTCCCCTGCAACCAAACGAACTGTCAGAGACACAAATCTACAATGGACATAGTGTAAAATGGTCCAATTCAAGTAAGTTATTCATTTGGCATCATTCAAATGGATAGAAATCAAGTTTTAATGAAAATTATCATACTCGGCCAAAACATGCTTTTCAGCCCCTGAAAAGCACATTTTGGCCATAAAAACTGAAAATGTCCCCTGCAACCAAACAAACTGTCGGAGACACAAATCTACAATGGACATAGTGTAAAATGGTCCAATTCAAGTAAGTTATTCATTTGGCATCATTCGAAGTGATAGAAATCAAGTTTTAATGAAAATTATCATATTCGGCCAAAACATGCTTTTCAGCCCCTGAAAAGCACATTTTGGCCATAAAAACTGAAAATGTCCCCTGCAACCAAACGAACTGTCGGAGACACAAATCTACAATGGACATAGTGTAAAATGGTCCAATTCAAGTAAGTTATTCATTTGGCATCATTCGAAGTGATAGAAATCAAGTTTTAATGAAAATTATCATACTCGGCCAAAACATGCTTTTCAGCCCCTGAAAAGCACATTTTGGCCATAAAAACTTAATATGTCCCCTGCAACCAAACGAACTGTCGAGACACAAATCTACAATGGACATAGTGTAAAATGGTCCAATTCAAGTAAGTTATTCATTTGGCATCATTCGAAGTGATAGAAATCAAGTTTTAATGAAAATTATCATATTCGGCCAAAACATGCTTTTCAGCCCCTGAAAAGCACATTTTGGCCATAAAAACTGAATATGTCCCCTGCAACCAAACGAACTGTCAGAGACACAAATCTACAATGGACATAGTGTAAAATGGTCCAATTCAAGTAAGTTATTCATTTGGCATCATTCAAATGGATAGAAATCAAGTTTTAATGAAAATTATCATACTCGGCCAAAACATGCTTTTCAGCCCCTGAAAAGCACATTTTGGCCATAAAAACTGAAAATGTCCCCTGCAACCAAACAAACTGTCGGAGACACAAATCTACAATGGACATAGTGTAAAATGGTCCAATTCAAGTAAGTTATTCATTTGGCATCATTCGAAGTGATAGAAATCAAGTTTTAATGAAAATTATCATATTCGGCCAAAACATGCTTTTCAGCCCCTGAAAAGCACATTTTGGCCATAAAAACTGAATATGTCCCCTGCAACCAAACGAACTGTCAGAGACACAAATCTACAATGGACATAGTGTAAAATGGTCCAATTCAAGTAAGTTATTCATTTGGCATCATTCAAATGGATAGAAATCAAGTTTTAATGAAAATTATCATACTCGGCCAAAACATGCTTTTCAGCTCCTGAAAAGCACATTTTGGCCATAAAAACTGAAAATGTCCCCTGCAACCAAACAAACTGTCGGAGACACAAATCTACAATGGACATAGTGTAAAATGGTCCAATTCAAGTAAGTTATTCATTTGGCATCATTCGAAGTGATAGAAATCAAGTTTTAATGAAAATTATCATATTCGGCCAAAACATGCTTTTCAGCCCCTGAAAAGCACATTTTGGCCATAAAAACTGAATATGTCCCCTGCAACCAAACGAACTGTCAGAGACACAAATCTACAATGGACATAGTGTAAAATGGTCCAATTCAAGTAAGTTATTCATTTGGCATCATTCGAAGTGATAGAAATCAAGTTTTAATAAAAATTATCATACTCGGCCAAAACATGCTTTTCAGCCCCTGAAAAGCACATTTTGGCCATAAAAACTTAATATGTCCCCTGCAACCAAACGAACTGTCAGAGACACAAATCTACAATGGACATAGTGTAAAATGGTCCAATTCAAGTAAATTATTCATTTGGCATCATTCAAATGGATAGAAATCAAGTTTTAATGAAAATTATCATACTCGGCCAAAACATGCTTTTCAGCCCCTGAAAAGCACATTTTGGCCATAAAAACTGAAAATGTCCCCTGCAACCAAACAAACTGTCGGAGACACAAATCTACAATGGACATAGTGTAAAATGGTCCAATTCAAGTAAGTTATTCATTTGGCATCATTCGAAGTGATAGAAATCAAGTTTTAATGAAAATTATCATATTCGGCCAAAACATGCTTTTCAGCCCCTGAAAAGCACATTTTGGCCATAAAAACTGAAAATGTCCCCTGCAACCAAACGAACTGTCGGAGACACAAATCTACAATGGACATAGTGTAAAATGGTCCAATTCAAGTAAGTTATTCATTTGGCATCAATCGAAGTGATAGAAATCAAGTTTTAATGAAAATTATCAAACTCGGCCAAAACATGCTTTTCAGCCCCTGAAAAGCACATTTTGGCCATAAAAACTGAAAATGTCCCCTGCAACCAAACGAACTGTCGGAGACACAAATCTACAATGGACATAGTGTAAAATGGTCCAATTCAAGTAAGTTATTCATTTGGCATCATTCGAAGTGATAGAAATCAAGTTTTAATGAAAATTATCATACTCGGCCAAAACATGCTTTTCAGCCCCTGAAAAGCACATTTTGGCCATAAAAACTTAATATGTCCCCTGCAACCAAACGAACTGTCAGAGACACAAATCTACAATGGACATAGTGTAAAATGGTCCAATTCAAGTAAGTTATTCATTTGGCATCATTCGAAGTGATAGAAATCAAGTTTTAATGAAAATTATCATATTCGGCCAAAACATGCTTTTCAGCCCCTGAAAAGCACATTTTGGCCATAAAAACTGAAAATGTCCCCTGCAACCAAACGAACTGTCGGAGACACAAATCTACAATGGACATAGTGTAAAATGGTCCAATTCAAGTAAGTTATTCATTTGGCATCATTCGAAGTGATAGAAATCAAGTTTTAATGAAAATTATCATACTCGGCCAAAACATGCTTTTCAGCCCCTGAAAAGCACATTTTGGCCATAAAAACTTAATATGTCCCCTGCAACCAAACGAACTGTCAGAGACACAAATCTACAATGGACATAGTGTAAAATGGTCCAATTCAAGTAAATTATTCATTTGGCATCATTCAAATGGATAGAAATCAAGTTTTAATGAAAATTATCATACTCGGCCAAAACATGCTTTTCAGCCCCTGAAAAGCACATTTTGGCCATAAAAACTGAATATGTCCCCTGCAACCAAACGAACTGTCAGAGACACAAATCTACAATGGACATAGTGTAAAATGGTCCAATTCAAGTAAGTTATTCATTTGGCATCATTCGAAGTGATAGAAATCAAGTTTTAATGAAAATTATCATATTCGGCCAAAACATGCTTCAGCCCCTGAAAAGCACATTTTGGCCATAAAAACTGAATATGTCCCCTGCAACCAAACGAACTGTCGAGACACAAATCTACAATGGACATAGTGTAAAATGGTCCAATTCAAGTAAGTTATTCATTTGGCATCATTCGAAGTGATAGAAATCAAGTTTTAATGAAAATTATCATATTCGGCCAAAACATGCTTTTCAGCCCCTGAAAAGCACATTTTGGCCATAAAAACTGAATATGTCCCCTGCAACCAAACGAACTGTCAGAGACACAAATCTACAATGGACATAGTGTAAAATGGTCCAATTCAAGTAAGTTATTCATTTGGCATCATTCAAATGGATAGAAATCAAGTTTTAATGAAAATTATCATACTCGGCCAAAACATGCTTTTCAGCCCCTGAAAAGCACATTTTGGCCATAAAAACTGAAAATGTCCCCTGCAACCAAACAAACTGTCGGAGACACAAATCTACAATGGACATAGTGTAAAATGGTCCAATTCAAGTAAGTTATTCATTTGGCATCATTCGAAGTGATAGAAATCAAGTTTTAATGAAAATTATCATATTCGGCCAAAACATGCTTTTCAGCCCCTGAAAAGCACATTTTGGCCATAAAAACTGAATATGTCCCCTGCAACCAAACGAACTGTCAGAGACACAAATCTACAATGGACATAGTGTAAAATGGTCCAATTCAAGTAAGTTATTCATTTGGCATCATTCAAATGGATAGAAATCAAGTTTTAATGAAAATTATCATACTCGGCCAAAACATGCTTTTCAGCTCCTGAAAAGCACATTTTGGCCATAAAAACTGAAAATGTCCCCTGCAACCAAACAAACTGTCGGAGACACAAATCTACAATGGACATAGTGTAAAATGGTCCAATTCAAGTAAGTTATTCATTTGGCATCATTCGAAGTGATAGAAATCAAGTTTTAATGAAAATTATCATATTCGGCCAAAACATGCTTTTCAGCCCCTGAAAAGCACATTTTGGCCATAAAAACTGAATATGTCCCCTGCAACCAAACGAACTGTCAGAGACACAAATCTACAATGGACATAGTGTAAAATGGTCCAATTCAAGTAAGTTATTCATTTGGCATCATTCGAAGTGATAGAAATCAAGTTTTAATGAAAATTATCATACTCGGCCAAAACATGCTTTTCAGCCCCTGAAAAGCACATTTTGGCCATAAAAACTTAATATGTCCCCTGCAACCAAACGAACTGTCAGAGACACAAATCTACAATGGACATAGTGTAAAATGGTCCAATTCAAGTAAATTATTCATTTGGCATCATTCAAATGGATAGAAATCAAGTTTTAATGAAAATTATCATACTCGGCCAAAACATGCTTTTCAGCCCCTGAAAAGCACATTTTGGCCATACAAACTGAAAATGTCCCCTGCAACCAAACAAACTGTCGGAGACACAAATCTACAATGGACATAGTGTAAAATGGTCCAATTCAAGTAAGTTATTCATTTGGCATCATTCGAAGTGATAGAAATCAAGTTTTAATGAAAATTATCATATTCGGCCAAAACATGCTTTTCAGCCCCTGAAAAGCACATTTTGGCCATAAAAACTGAAAATGTCCCCTGCAACCAAACGAACTGTCGGAGACACAAATCTACAATGGACATAGTGTAAAATGGTCCAATTCAAGTAAGTTATTCATTTGGCATCAATCGAAGTGATAGAAATCAAGTTTTAATGAAAATTATCAAACTCGGCCAAAACATGCTTTTCAGCCCCTGAAAAGCACATTTTGGCCATAAAAACTGAAAATGTCCCCTGCAACCAAACGAACTGTCGGAGACACAAATCTACAATGGACATAGTGTAAAATGGTCCAATTCAAGTAAGTTATTCATTTGGCATCATTCGAAGTGATAGAAATCAAGTTTTAATGAAAATTATCACACTCGGCCAAAACATGCTTTTCAGCCCCTGAAAAGCACATTTTGGCCATAAATACTTAATATGTCCCCTGCAACCAAACGAACTGTCAGAGACACAAATCTACAATGGACATAGTGTAAAATGGTCCAATTCAAGTAAATTATTCTTTTGGCATCATTCAAATGGATAGAAATCAAGTTTTAATGAAAATTATCATACTCGGCCAAAACATGCTTTTCAGCCCCTGAAAAGCACATTTTGGCCATAAAAACTGAAAATGTCCCCTGCAACCAAACAAACTGTCGGAGACACAAATCTACAATGGACATAGTGTAAAATGGTCCAATTCAAGTAAGTTATTCATTTGGCATCATTCGAAGTGATAGAAATCAAGTTTTAATGAAAATTATCATATTCTGCCAAAACATGCTTTTCAGCCCCTGAAAAGCACATTTTGGCCATAAAAACTGAAAATGTCCCCTGCAACCAAACGAACTGTCGGAGACACAAATCTACAATGGACATAGTGTAAAATGGTCCAATTCAAGTAAGTTATTCATTTGGCATCATTCGAAGTGATAGAAATCAAGTTTTAATGAAAATTATCATACTCGGCCAAAACATGCTTTTCAGCCCCTGAAAAGCACATTTTGGCCATAAAAACTTAATATGTCCCCTGCAACCAAACGAACTGTCAGAGACACAAATCTACAATGGACATAGTGTAAAATGGTCCAATTCAAGTAAGTTATTCATTTGGCATCATTCGAAGTGATAGAAATCAAGTTTTAATGAAAATTATCATATTCGGCCAAAACATGCTTTTCAGCCCCTGAAAAGCACATTTTGGCCATAAAAACTGAAAATGTCCCCTGCAACCAAACGAACTGTCGGAGACACAAATCTACAATGGACATAGTGTAAAATGGTCCAATTCAAGTAAGTTATTCATTTGGCATCATTCGAAGTGATAGAAATCAAGTTTTAATGAAAATTATCATACTCGGCCAAAACATGCTTTTCAGCCCCTGAAAAGCACATTTTGGCCATAAAAACTTAATATGTCCCCTGCAACCAAACGAACTGTCAGAGACACAAATCTACAATGGACATAGTGTAAAATGGTCCAATTCAAGTAAATTATTCATTTGGCATCATTCAAATGGATAGAAATCAAGTTTTAATGAAAATTATCATACTCGGCCAAAACATGCTTTTCAGCCCCTGAAAAGCACATTTTGGCCATAAAAACTGAATATGTCCCCTGCAACCAAACGAACTGTCAGAGACACAAATCTACAATGGACATAGTGTAAAATGGTCCAATTCAAGTAAGTTATTCATTTGGCATCATTCGAAGTGATAGAAATCAAGTTTTAATGAAAATTATCATATTCGGCCAAAACATGCTTCAGCCCCTGAAAAGCACATTTTGGCCATAAAAACTGAATATGTCCCCTGCAACCAAACGAACTGTCAGAGACACAAATCTACAATGGACATAGTGTAAAATGGTCCAATTCAAGTAAGTTATTCATTTGGCATCATTAAAATGGATAGAAATCAAGTTTTAATGAAAATTATCATATTCGGCCAAAACATGCTTTTCAGCCCCTGAAAAGCACATTTTGGCCATAAAAACTGAATATGTCCCCTGCAACCAAACGAACTGTCAGAGACACAAATCTAAAATGGACATAGTGTAAAATGGTCCAATTCAAGTAAGTTATTCATTTGGCATCATTCAAATGGATAGAAATCAAGTTTTAATGAAAATTATCATACTCGGCCAAAACATGCTTTTCAGCCCCTGAAAAGCACATTTTGGCCATAAAAACTGAAAATGTCCCCTGCAACCAAACAAACTGTCGGAGACACAAATCTACAATGGACATAGTGTAAAATGGTCCAATTCAAGTAAGTTATTCATTTGGCATCATTCGAAGTGATAGAAATCAAGTTTTAATGAAAATTATCATATTCGGCCAAAACATGCTTTTCAGCCCCTGAAAAGCACATTTTGGCCATAAAAACTGAAAATGTCCCCTGCAACCAAACGAACTGTCGGAGACACAAATCTACAATGGACATAGTGTAAAATGGTCCAATTCAAGTAAGTTATTCATTTGGCATCATTCGAAGTGATAGAAATCAAGTTTTAATGAAAATTATCATACTCGGCCAAAACATGCTTTTCAGCCCCTGAAAAGCACATTTTGGCCATAAAAACTTAATATGTCCCCTGCAACCAAACGAACTGTCAGAGACACAAATCTACAATGGACATAGTGTAAAATGGTCCAATTCAAGTAAATTATTCATTTGGCATCATTCAAATGGATAGAAATCAAGTTTTAATGAAAATTATCATACTCGGCCAAAACATGCTTTTCAGCCCCTGAAAAGCACATTTTGGCCATAAAAACTGAATATGTCCCCTGCAACCAAACGAACTGTCAGAGACACAAATCTACAATGGACATAGTGTAAAATGGTCCAATTCAAGTAAGTTATTCATTTGGCATCATTCGAAGTGATAGAAATCAAGTTTTAATGAAAATTATCATATTCGGCCAAAACATGCTTTTCAGCCCCTGAAAAGCACATTTTGGCCATAAAAACTGAATATGTCCCCTGCAACCAAACGAACTGTCAGAGACACAAATCTACAATGGACATAGTGTAAAATGGTCCAATTCAAGTAAGTTATTCATTTGGCATCATTCAAATGGATAGAAATCAAGTTTTAATGAAAATTATCATATTCGGCCAAAACATGCTTTTCAGCCCCTGAAAAGCACATTTTGGCCATAAAAACTGAATATGTCCCCTGCAACCAAACGAACTGTCAGAGACACAAATCTACAATGGACATAGTGTAAAATGGTCCAATTCAAGTAAGTTATTCATTTGGCATCATTCAAATGGATAGAAATCAAGTTTTAATGAAAATTATCATACTCGGCCAAAACATGCTTTTCAGCCCCTGAAAAGCACATTTTGGCCATAAAAACTGAAAATGTCCCCTGCAACCAAACAAACTGTCGGAGACACAAATCTACAATGGACATAGTGTAAAATGGTCCAATTCAAGTAAGTTATTCATTTGGCATCATTCGAAGTGATAGAAATCAAGTTTTAATGAAAATTATCATATTCGGCCAAAACATGCTTTTCAGCCCCTGAAAAGCACATTTTGGCCATAAAAACTGAAAATGTCCCCTGCAACCAAACGAACTGTCGGAGACACAAATCTACAATGGACATAGTGTAAAATGGTCCAATTCAAGTAAGTTATTCATTTGGCATCATTCGAAGTGATAGAAATCAAGTTTTAATGAAAATTATCATACTCGGCCAAAACATGCTTTTCAGCCCCTGAAAAGCACATTTTGGCCATAAAAACTGAATATGTCCCCTGCAACCAAACGAACTGTCAGAGACACAAATCTACAATGGACATAGTGTAAAATGGTCCAATTCAAGTAAGTTATTCATTTGGCATCATTCGAAGTGATAGAAATCAAGTTTTAATGAAAATTATCATATTCGGCCAAAACATGCTTTTCAGCCCCTGAAAAGCACATTTTGGCCATAAAAACTGAAAATGTCCCCTGCAACCAAACAAACTGTCGGAGACACAAATCTACAATGGACATAGTGTAAAATGGTCCAATTCAAGTAAGTTATTCATTTGGCATCATTCGAAGTGATAGAAATCAAGTTTTAATGAAAATTATCATATTCGGCCAAAACATGCTTTTCAGCCCCTGAAAAGCACATTTTGGCCATAAAAACTGAAAATGTCCCCTGCAACCAAACGAACTGTCGGAGACACAAATCTACAATGGACATAGTGTAAAATGGTCCAATTCAAGTAAGTTATTCATTTGGCATCATTCGAAGTGATAGAAATCAAGTTTTAATGAAAATTATCATACTCGGCCAAAACATGCTTTTCAGCCCCTGAAAAGCACATTTTGGCCATAAAAACTGAATATGTCCCCTGCAACCAAACGAACTGTCAGAGACACAAATCTACAATGGACATAGTGTAAAATGGTCCAATTCAAGTAAGTTATTCATTTGGCATCATTCAAATGGATAGAAATCAAGTTTTAATGAAAATTATCATACTCGGCCAAAACATGCTTTTCAGCCCCTGAAAAGCACATTTTGGCCATAAAAACTTAATATGTCCCCTGCAACCAAACGAACTGTCAGAGACACAAATCTACAATGGACATAGTGTAAAATGGTCCAATTCAAGTAAGTTATTCATTTGGCATCATTCGAAGTGATAGAAATCAAGTTTTAATGAAAATTATCATATTCGGCCAAAACATGCTTTTCAGCCCCTGAAAAGCACATTTTGGCCATAAAAACTGAATATGTCCCCTGCAACCAAACGAACTGTCAGAGACTCGGCCAAAACATGCTTTTCAGCCCCTGAAAAGCACATTTTGGCCATAAAAACTGAAAATGTCCCCTGCAACCAAACGAACTGTCAGAGACACAAATCTACAATGGACATAGTGTAAAATGGTCCAATTCAAGTAAGTTATTCATTTGGCATCATTCGAAGTGATAGAAATTAAATTTTAATGAAAATTATCATACTCTGCCAAAACATGCTTTTCAGCCTCTGAAAAGCACATTTTGGCCATAAAAACTGAAAATGTCCCCTGCAACCAAACGAACTGTCGGAGACACAAATCTACAATGGACATAGTGTAAAATGGTCCAATTCAAGTAAGTTATTCATTTGGCATCATTCGAAATGATAGAAATCAAGTTTTAATGAAAATTATCATACTCGGCCAAAACATGCTTTTCAGCCCCTGAAAAGCACATTTTGGCCATAAAAACTGAATATGTTCCCTGCAACCAAACGAACTGTCAGAGATACAAATCTACAATGGACATAGTGTAAAATGGTCCAATTCAAGTAAATTATTCATTTGGCATCATTCGAAGTGATAGAAATTAAGTTTTAATGAAAATTATCATACTCTGCCAAAACATGCTTTTCAGCCTCTGAAAAGCACATTTTGGCCATAAAAACTGAAAATGTCCCCTGCAACCAAACGAACTGTCGGAGACACAAATCTACAATGGACATAGTGTAAAATGGTCCAATTCAAGTAAGTTATTTATTTGGCATCATTCGAAGTGATAGAAATCAAGTTTTAATGAAAATTATCATACTCGGCCAAAACATGCTTTTCAGCCCCTGAAAAGCACATTTTGGCCATAAAAACTGAATATGTTCCCTGCAACCAAACGAACTGTCAGAGACACAAATCTACAATGGACATAGTGTAAAATGGTCCATTCAAGTAAGTTATTCATTTGGCATCATTCGAATGGATAGAAATCAAGTTTTAATGAAAATTATCATACTCTGCCAAAACGTGCTTTTCAGCCCCTGAAAAGCACATTTTGGCCATAAAAACTGAATATGTCCCCTACAACCAAACGAACTGTCAGAGACACAAATCTACAATGGACATAGTGTGAAATGGTCCAATTCAAGTAAGTTATTCATTTGGCATCATTCAAATGGATAGAAATCAAGTTTTAATGAAAATTATCATACTCGGCCAAAACATGCTTTTCAGCCCCTGAAAAGCACATTTTGGCCTTAAAAACTTAATATGTCCCCTGCAACCAAACGAACTGTCAGAGACACAAATCTACAATGGACATAGTGTAAAATGGTCCAATTCAAGTAAGTTATTCATTTGGCATCAATCGAAGTGATAGAAATCAAGTTTTAATGAAAATTATCAAACTCGGCCAAAACATGCTTTTCAGCCCCTGAAAAGCACATTTTGGCCATAAAAACTGAATATGTCCCCTGCAACCAAACGAACTGTCAGAGACACAAATCTACAATGGACATAGTGTAAAATGGTCCAATTCAAGTAAGTTATTCATTTGGCATCATTCGAAGTGATAGAAATTAAGTTTTAATGAAAATTATCATACTCTGCCAAAACATGCTTTTCAGCCTCTGAAAAGCACATTTTGGCCATAAAAACTGAAAATGTCCCCTGCAACCAAACGAACTGTCGGAGACACAAATCTACAATGGACATAGTGTAAAATGGTACAATTCAAGTAAGTTATTCATTTGGCATCATTCGAAGTGATAGAAATCAAGTTTTAATGAAAATTATTATACTCGGCCAAAACATGCTTTTCAGCCCCTGAAAAGCACATTTTGGCCATAAAAACTGAATATGTTCCCTGCAACCAAACGAACTGTCAGAGATACAAATCTACAATGGACATAGTGTAAAATGGTCCAATTCAAGTAAATTATTCATTTGGCATCATTCGAAGTGATAGAAATCAAGTTTTAATGAAAATTATCATACTCTGCCAAAACATGCTTTTCAGCCTCTGAAAAGCACATTTTGGCCATAAAAACTGAAAATGTCCCCTGCAACCAAACGAACTGTCGGAGACACAAATCTACAATGGACATAGTGTAAAATGGTCCAATTCAAGTAAGTTATTTATTTGGCATCATTCGAAGTGATAGAAATCAAGTTTTAATGAAAATTATCATACTCGGCCAAAACATGCTTTTCAGCCCCTGAAAAGCACATTTTGGCCATAAAAACTGAATATGTTCCCTGCAACCAAACGAACTGTCAGAGACACAAATCTACAATGGACATAGTGTAAAATGGTCCAATTCAAGTAAGTTATTCATTTGGCATCATTCGAATGGATAGAAATCAAGTTTTAATGAAAATTATCATACTCTGCCAAAACGTGCTTTTCAGCCCCTGAAAAGCACATTTTGGCCATAAAAACTGAATATGTCCCCTACAACCAAACGAACTGTCAGAGACACAAATCTACAATGGACATAGTGTAAAATGGTCCAATTCAAGTAAGTTATTCATTTGGCATCATTCAAATGGATAGAAATCAAGTTTTAATGAAAATTATCATACTCGGCCAAAACATGCTTTTCAGCCCCTGAAAAGCACATTTTGGCCATAAAAACTGAAAATGTCCCCTGCAACCAAACAAACTGTCGGAGACACAAATCTACAATGGACATAGTGTAAAATGGTCCAATTCAAGTAAGTTATTCATTTGGCATCATTCGAAGTGATAGAAATCAAGTTTTAATGAAAATTATCATACTCGGCCAAAACATGCTTTTCAGCCCCTGAAAAGCACATTTTGGCCATAAAAACTGAAAATGTCCCCTGCAACCAAACGAACTGTCAGAGATACAAATCTACAATGGACATAGTGTAAAATGGTCCAATTCAAGTAAGTTATTCATTTGGCATCATTCAAATGGATAGAAATCAAGTTTTAATGAAAATTATCATACTCGGCCAAAACATGCTTTTCAGCCCCTGAAAAGCACATTTTGGCCATAAAAACTGAAAATGTCCCCTGCAACCAAACGAACTGTCAGAGATACAAATCTACAATGGACATAGTGTAAAATGGTCCAATTCAAGTAAGTTATTCATTTGGCATCATTCGAAGTGATAGAAATTAAGTTTTAATGAAAATTATCATACTCTGCCAAAACATTCTTTTCAGCCTGTGAAAAGCACATTTTGGCCATAAAAACTGAAAATGTCCCCTGCAACCAAACGAACTCTCGGAGACACAAATCTACAATGGACATAGTGTAAAATGGTCCAATTCAAGTAAGTTATTCATTTGGCATCATTCGAATGGAGAGAAATCAAGTTTTAATGAAAATTATCATACTCGGCCAAAACATGCTTTTCAGCCCCTGAAAAGCACATTTTGGCCTTAAAAACTGAATATGTCCCCTGCAACCAAACGAACTGTCGGAGACACAAATCTACAATGGACATAGTGTAAAATGGTCCAATTCAAGTAAGTTATTCATTTGGCATCATTCGAAGTGATAGAAATCAAGTTTTAATGAAAATTATCATATTCGGCCAAAACATGCTTTTCAGCCCCTGAAAAGCACATTTTGGCCATAAAAACTGAATATGTCCCCTGCAACCAAACGAACTGTCAGAGACACAAATCTACAATGGACATAGTGTAAAATGGTCCAATTCAAGTAAGTTATTCATTTGGCATCATTCGAAGTGATAGAAATCAAGTTTTAATGAAAATTATCATACTCGGCCAAAACATGCTTTTCAGCCCCTGAAAAGCACATTTTGGCCATAAAAACTTAATATGTCCCCTGCAACCAAACGAACTGTCAGAGACACAAATCTACAATGGACATAGTGTAAAATGGTCCAATTCAAGTAAATTATTCATTTGGCATCATTCAAATGGATAGAAATCAAGTTTTAATGAAAATTATCATACTCGGCCAAAACATGCTTTTCAGCCCCTGAAAAGCACATTTTGGCCATAAAAACTGAAAATGTCCCCTGCAACCAAACAAACTGTCGGAGACACAAATCTACAATGGACATAGTGTAAAATGGTCCAATTCAAGTAAGTTATTCATTTGGCATCATTCGAAGTGATAGAAATCAAGTTTTAATGAAAATTATCATATTCGGCCAAAACATGCTTTTCAGCCCCTGAAAAGCACATTTTGGCCATAAAAACTGAAAATGTCCCCTGCAACCAAACGAACTGTCGGAGACACAAATCTACAATGGACATAGTGTAAAATGGTCCAATTCAAGTAAGTTATTCATTTGGCATCAATCGAAGTGATAGAAATCAAGTTTTAATGAAAATTATCAAACTCGGCCAAAACATGCTTTTCAGCCCCTGAAAAGCACATTTTGGCCATAAAAACTGAAAATGTCCCCTGCAACCAAACGAACTGTCGGAGACACAAATCTACAATGGACATAGTGTAAAATGGTCCAATTCAAGTAAGTTATTCATTTGGCATCATTCGAAGTGATAGAAATCAAGTTTTAATGAAAATTATCACACTCGGCCAAAACATGCTTTTCAGCCCCTGAAAAGCACATTTTGGCCATAAATACTTAATATGTCCCCTGCAACCAAACGAACTGTCAGAGACACAAATCTACAATGGACATAGTGTAAAATGGTCCAATTCAAGTAAATTATTCTTTTGGCATCATTCAAATGGATAGAAATCAAGTTTTAATGAAAATTATCATACTCGGCCAAAACATGCTTTTCAGCCCCTGAAAAGCACATTTTGGCCATAAAAACTGAAAATGTCCCCTGCAACCAAACAAACTGTCGGAGACACAAATCTACAATGGACATAGTGTAAAATGGTCCAATTCAAGTAAGTTATTCATTTGGCATCATTCGAAGTGATAGAAATCAAGTTTTAATGAAAATTATCATATTCGGCCAAAACATGCTTTTCAGCCCCTGAAAAGCACATTTTGGCCATAAAAACTGAAAATGTCCCCTGCAACCAAACGAACTGTCGGAGACACAAATCTACAATGGACATAGTGTAAAATGGTCCAATTCAAGTAAGTTATTCATTTGGCATCAATCGAAGTGATAGAAATCAAGTTTTAATGAAAATTATCAAACTCGGCCAAAACATGCTTTTCAGCCCCTGAAAAGCACATTTTGGCCATAAAAACTGAAAATGTCCCCTGCAACCAAACGAACTGTCGGAGACACAAATCTACAATGGACATAGTGTAAAATGGTCCAATTCAAGTAAGTTATTCATTTGGCATCATTCGAAGTGATAGAAATCAAGTTTTAATGAAAATTATCATACTCGGCCAAAACATGCTTTTCAGCCCCTGAAAAGCACATTTTGGCCATAAAAACTTAATATGTCCCCTGCAACCAAACGAACTGTCAGAGACACAAATCTACAATGGACATAGTGTAAAATGGTCCAATTCAAGTAAGTTATTCATTTGGCATCATTCGAAGTGATAGAAATCAAGTTTTAATGAAAATTATCATATTCGGCCAAAACATGCTTTTCAGCCCCTGAAAAGCACATTTTGGCCATAAAAACTGAAAATGTCCCCTGCAACCAAACGAACTGTCGGAGACACAAATCTACAATGGACATAGTGTAAAATGGTCCAATTCAAGTAAATTATTCATTTGGCATCATTCAAATGGATAGAAATCAAGTTTTAATGAAAATTATCATACTCGGACAAAACATGCTTTTCAGCCCCTGAAAAGCACATTTTGGCCATAAAAACTGAATATGTCCCCTGCAACCAAACGAACTGTCAGAGACACAAATCTACAATGGACATAGTGTAAAATGGTCCAATTCAAGTAAGTTATTCATTTGGCATCATTCGAAGTGATAGAAATCAAGTTTTAATGAAAATTATCATATTCGGCCAAAACATGCTTCAGCCCCTGAAAAGCACATTTTGGCCATAAAAACTGAATATGTCCCCTGCAACCAAACGAACTGTCAGAGACACAAATCTACAATGGACATAGTGTAAAATGGTCCAATTCAAGTAAGTTATTCATTTGGCATCATTAAAATGGATAGAAATCAAGTTTTAATGAAAATTATCATATTCGGCCAAAACATGCTTTTCAGCCCCTGAAAAGCACATTTTGGCCATAAAAACTGAATATGTCCCCTGCAACCAAACGAACTGTCAGAGACACAAATCTAAATTGGACATAGTGTAAAATGGTCCAATTCAAGTAAGTTATTCATTTGGCATCATTCAAATGGATAGAAATCAAGTTTTAATGAAAATTATCATACTCGGCCAAAACATGCTTTTCAGCCCCTGAAAAGCACATTTTGGCCATAAAAACTGAAAATGTCACCTGCAACCAAACAAACTGTCGGAGACACAAATCTACAATGGACATAGTGTAAAATGGTCCAATTCAAGTAAGTTATTCATTTGGCATCATTCGAAGTGATAGAAATCAAGTTTTAATGAAAATTATCATATTCGGCCAAAACATGCTTTTCAGCCCCTGAAAAGCACATTTTGGCCATAAAAACTGAAAATGTCCCCTGCAACCAAACGAACTGTCGGAGACACAAATCTACAATGGACATAGTGTAAAATGGTCCAATTCAAGTAAGTTATTCATTTGGCATCATTCGAAGTGATAGAAATCAAGTTTTAATGAAAATTATCATACTCGGCCAAAACATGCTTTTCAGCCCCTGAAAAGCACATTTTGGCCATAAAAACTGAATATGTCCCCTGCAACCAAACGAACTGTCAGAGACACAAATCTACAATGGACATAGTGTAAAATGGTCCAATTCAAGTAAGTTATTCATTTGGCATCATTCGAAGTGATAGAAATCAAGTTTTAATGAAAATTATCATATTCGGCCAAAACATGCTTTTCAGCCCCTGAAAAGCACATTTTGGCCATAAAAACTGAAAATGTCCCCTGCAACCAAACGAACTGTCGGAGACACAAATCTACAATGGACATAGTGTAAAATGGTCCAATTCAAGTAAGTTATTCATTTGGCATCATTCGAAGTGATAGAAATCAAGTTTTAATGAAAATTATCATACTCGGCCAAAACATGCTTTTCAGCCCCTGAAAAGCACATTTTGGCCATAAAAACTTAATATGTCCCCTGCAACCAAACGAACTGTCAGAGACACAAATCTACAATGGACATAGTGTAAAATGGTCCAATTCAAGTAAATTATTCATTTGGCATCATTCAAATGGATAGAAATCAAGTTTTAATGAAAATTATCATACTCGGCCAAAACATGCTTTTCAGCCCCTGAAAAGCACATTTTGGCCATAAAAACTGAATATGTCCCCTGCAACCAAACGAACTGTCAGAGACACAAATCTACAATGGACATAGTGTAAAATGGTCCAATTCAAGTAAGTTATTCATTTGGCATCATTCGAAGTGATAGAAATCAAGTTTTAATGAAAATTATCATATTCGGCCAAAACATGCTTTTCAGCCCCTGAAAAGCACATTTTGGCCATAAAAACTGAATATGTCCCCTGCAACCAAACGAACTGTCAGAGACACAAATCTACAATGGACATAGTGTAAAATGGTCCAATTCAAGTAAGTTATTCATTTGGCATCATTCAAATGGATAGAAATCAAGTTTTAATGAAAATTATCATATTCGGCCAAAACATGCTTTTCAGCCCCTGAAAAGCACATTTTGGCCATAAAAACTGAATATGTCCCCTGCAACCAAACGAACTGTCAGAGACACAAATCTACAATGGACATAGTGTAAAATGGTCCAATTCAAGTAAGTTATTCATTTGGCATCATTCAAATGGATAGAAATCAAGTTTTAATGAAAATTATCATACTCGGCCAAAACATGCTTTTCAGCCCCTGAAAAGCACATTTTGGCCATAAAAACTGAAAATGTCCCCTGCAACCAAACAAACTGTCGGAGACACAAATCTACAATGGACATAGTGTAAAATGGTCCAATTCAAGTAAGTTATTCATTTGGCATCATTCGAAGTGATAGAAATCAAGTTTTAATGAAAATTATCATATTCGGCCAAAACATGCTTTTCAGCCCCTGAAAAGCACATTTTGGCCATAAAAACTGAAAATGTCCCCTGCAACCAAACGAACTGTCGGAGACACAAATCTACAATGGACATAGTGTAAAATGGTCCAATTCAAGTAAGTTATTCATTTGGCATCATTCGAAGTGATAGAAATCAAGTTTTAATGAAAATTATCATACTCGGCCAAAACATGCTTTTCAGCCCCTGAAAAGCACATTTTGGCCATAAAAACTGAATATGTCCCCTGCAACCAAACGAACTGTCAGAGACACAAATCTACAATGGACATAGTGTAAAATGGTCCAATTCAAGTAAGTTATTCATTTGGCATCATTCGAAGTGATAGAAATCAAGTTTTAATGAAAATTATCATATTCGGCCAAAACATGCTTTTCAGCCCCTGAAAAGCACATTTTGGCCATAAAAACTGAAAATGTCCCCTGCAACCAAACAAACTGTCGGAGACACAAATCTACAATGGACATAGTGTAAAATGGTCCAATTCAAGTAAGTTATTCATTTGGCATCATTCGAAGTGATAGAAATCAAGTTTTAATGAAAATTATCATATTCGGCCAAAACATGCTTTTCAGCCCCTGAAAAGCACATTTTGGCCATAAAAACTGAAAATGTCCCCTGCAACCAAACGAACTGTCGGAGACACAAATCTACAATGGACATAGTGTAAAATGGTCCAATTCAAGTAAGTTATTCATTTGGCATCATTCGAAGTGATAGAAATCAAGTTTTAATGAAAATTATCATACTCGGCCAAAACATGCTTTTCAGCCCCTGAAAAGCACATTTTGGCCATAAAAACTAAATATGTCCCCTGCAACCAAACGAACTGTCAGAGACACAAATCTACAATGGACATAGTGTAAAATGGTCCAATTCAAGTAAGTTATTCATTTGGCATCATTCAAATGGATAGAAATCAAGTTTTAATGAAAATTATCATACTCGGCCAAAACATGCTTTTCAGCCCCTGAAAAGCACATTTTGGCCATAAAAACTTAATATGTCCCCTGCAACCAAACGAACTGTCAGAGACACAAATCTACAATGGACATAGTGTAAAATGGTCCAATTCAAGTAAGTTATTCATTTGGCATCATTCGAAGTGATAGAAATCAAGTTTTAATGAAAATTATCATATTCGGCCAAAACATGCTTTTCAGCCCCTGAAAAGCACATTTTGGCCATAAAAACTGAATATGTCCCCTGCAACCAAACGAACTGTCAGAGACTCGGCCAAAACATGCTTTTCAGCCCCTGAAAAGCACATTTTGGCCATAAAAACTGAAAATGTCCCCTGCAACCAAACGAACTGTCAGAGACACAAATCTACAATGGACATAGTGTAAAATGGTCCAATTCAAGTAAGTTATTCATTTGGCATCATTCGAAGTGATAGAAATTAAATTTTAATGAAAATTATCATACTCTGCCAAAACATGCTTTTCAGCCTCTGAAAAGCACATTTTGGCCATAAAAACTGAAAATGTCCCCTGCAACCAAACGAACTGTCGGAGACACAAATCTACAATGGACATAGTGTAAAATGGTCCAATTCAAGTAAGTTATTCATTTGGCATCATTCGAAATGATAGAAATCAAGTTTTAATGAAAATTATCATACTCGGCCAAAACATGCTTTTCAGCCCCTGAAAAGCACATTTTGGCCATAAAAACTGAATATGTTCCCTGCAACCAAACGAACTGTCAGAGATACAAATCTACAATGGACATAGTGTAAAATGGTCCAATTCAAGTAAATTATTCATTTGGCATCATTCGAAGTGATAGAAATTAAGTTTTAATGAAAATTATCATACTCTGCCAAAACATGCTTTTCAGCCTCTGAAAAGCACATTTTGGCCATAAAAACTGAAAATGTCCCCTGCAACCAAACGAACTGTCGGAGACACAAATCTACAATGGACATAGTGTAAAATGGTCCAATTCAAGTAAGTTATTTATTTGGCATCATTCGAAGTGATAGAAATCAAGTTTTAATGAAAATTATCATACTCGGCCAAAACATGCTTTTCAGCCCCTGAAAAGCACATTTTGGCCATAAAAACTGAATATGTTCCCTGCAACCAAACGAACTGTCAGAGACACAAATCTACAATGGACATAGTGTAAAATGGTCCAATTCAAGTAAGTTATTCATTTGGCATCATTCGAATGGATAGAAATCAAGTTTTAATGAAAATTATCATACTCTGCCAAAACGTGCTTTTCAGCCCCTGAAAAGCACATTTTGGCCATAAAAACTGAATATGTCCCCTACAACCAAACGAACTGTCAGAGACACAAATCTACAATGGACATAGTGTGAAATGGTCCAATTCAAGTAAGTTATTCATTTGGCATCATTCAAATGGATAGAAATCAAGTTTTAATGAAAATTATCATACTCGGCCAAAACATGCTTTTCAGCCCCTGAAAAGCACATTTTGGCCTTAAAAACTTAATATGTCCCCTGCAACCAAACGAACTGTCAGAGACACAAATCTACAATGGACATAGTGTAAAATGGTCCAATTCAAGTAAGTTATTCATTTGGCATCAATCGAAGTGATAGAAATCAAGTTTTAATGAAAATTATCAAACTCGGCCAAAACATGCTTTTCAGCCCCTGAAAAGCACATTTTGGCCATAAAAACTGAATATGTCCCCTGCAACCAAACGAACTGTCAGAGACACAAATCTACAATGGACATAGTGTAAAATGGTCCAATTCAAGTAAGTTATTCATTTGGCATCATTCGAAGTGATAGAAATTAAGTTTTAATGAAAATTATCATACTCTGCCAAAACATGCTTTTCAGCCTCTGAAAAGCACATTTTGGCCATAAAAACTGAAAATGTCCCCTGCAACCAAACGAACTGTCGGAGACACAAATCTACAATGGACATAGTGTAAAATGGTACAATTCAAGTAAGTTATTCATTTGGCATCATTCGAAGTGATAGAAATCAAGTTTTAATGAAAATTATTATACTCGGCCAAAACATGCTTTTCAGCCCCTGAAAAGCACATTTTGGCCATAAAAACTGAATATGTTCCCTGCAACCAAACGAACTGTCAGAGATACAAATCTACAATGGACATAGTGTAAAATGGTCCAATTCAAGTAAGTTATTCATTTGGCATCATTCGAATGGATAGAAATCAAGTTTTAATGAAAATTATCATACTCTGCCAAAACGTGCTTTTCAGCCCCTGAAAAGCACATTTTGGCCATAAAAACTGAATATGTCCCCTACAACCAAACGAACTGTCAGAGACACAAATCTACAATGGACATAGTGTAAAATGGTCCAATTCAAGTAAGTTATTCATTTGGCATCATTCGAATGGATAGAAATCAAGTTTTAATGAAAATTATCATACTCTGCCAAAACGTGCTTTTCAGCCCCTGAAAAGCAGATTTTGGCCATAAAAACTGAATATGTCCCCTACAACCAAACGAACTGTCAGAGACACAAATCTACAATGGACATAGTGTAAAATGGTCCAATTCAAGTAAGTTATTCATTTGGCATCATTCAAATGGATAGAAATCAAGTTTTAATGAAAATTATCATACTCGGCCAAAACATGCTTTTCAGCCCCTGAAAAGCACATTTTGGCCATAAAAACTGAAAATGTCCCCTGCAACCAAACAAACTGTCGGAGACACAAATCTACAATGGACATAGTGTAAAATGGTCGAATTCAAGTAAGTTATTCATTTGGCATCATTCGAAGTGATAGAAATCAAGTTTTAATGAAAATTATCATACTCGGCCAAAACATGCTTTTCAGCCCCTGAAAAGCACATTTTGGCCATAAAAACTGAAAATGTCCCCTGCAACCAAACGAACTGTCAGAGATACAAATCTACAATGGACATAGTGTAAAATGGTCCAATTCAAGTAAGTTATTCATTTGGCATCATTCAAATGGATAGAAATCAAGTTTTAATGAAAATTATCATACTCGGCCAAAACATGCTTTTCAGCCCCTGAAAAGCACATTTTGGCCATAAAAACTGAAAATGTCCCCTGCAACCAAACGAACTGTCAGAGATACAAATCTACAATGGACATAGTGTAAAATGGTCCAATTCAAGTAAGTTATTCATTTGGCATCATTCGAAGTGATAGAAATTAAGTTTTAATGAAAATTATCATACTCTGCCAAAACATTCTTTTCAGCCTGTGAAAAGCACATTTTGGCCATAAAAACTGAAAATGTCCCCTGCAACCAAACGAACTCTCGGAGACACAAATCTACAATGGACATAGTGTAAAATGGTCCAATTCAAGTAAGTTATTCATTTGGCATCATTCGAATGGAGAGAAATCAAGTTTTAATGAAAATTATCATACTCGGCCAAAACATGCTTTTCAGCCCCTGAAAAGCACATTTTGGCCTTAAAAACTGAATATGTCCCCTGCAACCAAACGAACTGTCGGAGACACAAATCTACAATGGACATAGTGTACAATGGTCCAATTCAAGTAAGTTATTCATTTGGCATCAATCGAAGTGATAGAAATCAAGTTTTAATGAAAATTATCAAACTCGACCAAAACATGCTTTTCAGCCCCTGAAAAGCACATTTTGGCCATAAAAACTGAATATGTCCCCTGCAACCAAACGAACTGTCAGAGACACAAATCTACAATGGACATAGTGTAAAATGGTCCAATTCAAGTAAGTTATTCATTTGGCATCATTCGAAGTGATAGAAATTAAGTTTTAATGTAAATTATCATACTCGGCCAAAACATGCTTTTCAGCCTCTGAAAAGCACATTTTGGCCATAAAAACTGAAAATGTCCCCTGCAACCAAACGAACTGTCGGAGACACAAATCTACAATGGACATAGTGTACAATGGTCCAATTCAAGTAAGTTATTCATTTGGCATCAATCGAAGTGATAGAAATCAAGTTTTAATGAAAATTATCAAACTCGGCCAAAACATGCTTTTCAGCCCCTGAAAAGCACATTTTGGCCATAAAAACTGAATATGTCCCCTGCAACCAAACGAACTGTCAGAGACACAAATCTACAATGGACATAGTGTAAAATGGTCCAATTCAAGTAAGTTATTCATTTGGCATCATTCGAATGGATAGAAATCAAGTTTTAATGAAAATTATCATACTCGGCCAAAAATGCTTTTCAGCCCCTGAAAAGCACATTTTGGCCTTAAAAACTGAATATGTCCCCTGTAACCAAACGAACTGTCAGAGACACAAATCTACAATGGACATAGTGTAAAATGGTCCAATTCAAGCAAATTATTCATTCGGCATCATTCGAAGTGATAGAAATCAAGTTTTAATGAAAATTATCATACTCGGCCAAAACATGCTTTTCAGCCTCTGAAAAGCACATTTGGGCCATAAAAACGGAAAATGTCCCCTGCAACCAAACGAACTGTCAGAGACACAAATCTACAATGGACATAGTGTAAAATGGTCCAATTCAAGTAAGTTATTCATTTGGCATCATTCGAAGTGATAGAAATCAAGTTTTAATGAAAATTACCATACTCGGCCAAAGCATGCTTTTCAGCCTCTGAAAAGCACATTTTGGCCATAAAAACTGAAAATGTCCCCTGCAACCAAACGAACTGTCGGAGACACAAATCTACAATGGACATAGTGTAAAATGGTCCAATTCAAGTAAGTTATTCATTTGGCATCATTCGAAGTGATAGTAATCAAGTTTTAATGAAAATTATCATACTCGGCCAAAACATGCTTTTCAGCCTCTGAAATGCACATTTTGGCCATAAAAACTGAATATGTCCCCTGCAACCAAACGAACTGTCAGAGACACAAATCTACAATGGGCATAGTGTAAAATGGTCCAATTCAAGTAAGTTATTCATTTGGCATCATTCGAATGGATAGAAATCAAGTTTTAATGAAAATTATCATACTCGGCCAAAACATGCTTTTCAGCCTCTGAAAAGCACATTTTGGCCATAAAAACTGAATATGTCCCCTGCAACCAAACGAACTGTCAGAGACACAAATCTACAATGGGCATAGTGTAAAATGGTCCAATTCAAGTAAGTTATTCATTTGGCATCATTTGAATGGATAGAAATCAAGTTTTAATGAAAATTATCATACTCGGCCAAAACATGCTTTTCAGCCCCTGAAAAGCACATTTTGGCCTTAAAAATTGAATATGTCCCCTGCAACCAAACGAACTGTCAGAGACACAAATCTACAATGGACATAGTGTAAAATGGTCCAATTCAAGTAAGTTATTCATTTGGCATCATTCGAAGTGATAGAAATCAAGTTTTAATGAAAATTATCATACTCGGCCAAAACATGCTTTTCAGCCCCTGAAAAGCACATTTTGGCCATAAAAACTGAAAATGTCCCCTGCAACCAAACGAACTGTCAGAGACACAAATCTACAATGGACATAGTGTAAAATGGTCCAATTCAAGTAAGTTATTCATTTGGCATCATTCGAATGGATAGAAATCAAGTTTTAATTAAAATTATCAAACTCGGCCAAAACATGCTTTTCAGCCCCTGAAAAGCACATTTTGGCCATCAAAACTGAAAATGTCCCCTGCAACCAAACGAACTGTCGGAGACACAAATCTACAATGGACATAGTGTAAAATGGTCCAATTCAAGTAAGTTATTCATTTGGCATCATTCGAAGTGATAGAAATTAAGTTTTAATGAAAATTATCATACTCTGCCAAAACATGCTTTTCAGCCTCTGAAAAGCACATTTTGGCCATAAAAACTGAAAATGTCCCCTGCAACCAAACGAACTGTCGGAGACACAAATCTAGAATGGACATAGTGTAAAATGGTCCAATTCAAGTAAGTTATTCATTTGGCATCATTTCAATGGATAGAAATCAAGTTTTAATGAAAATTATCATACTCGGCCAAAACATGCTTTTCAGCCCCTGAAAAGCACATTTTGGCCTTAAAAACTGAATATGTCCCCTGCAACCAAACGAACTGTCAGAGACACAAATCTAGAATGGACATAGTGTAAAATGGTCCAATTCAAGCAAATTATTCATTTGGCATCATTCGAATGGATAGAAATCAAGTTTTAATGAAAATTATCATACTCTGCCAAAACATGCTTTTCAGCCTCTGAAAAGCACATTTTGGCCATAAAAACTGAAAATGTCCCCTGCAACCAAACGAACTGTCGGAGACACAAATCTACAATGGACATAGTGTAAAATGGTCCAATTCAAGTAAGTTATTCATTTGGCATCATTCGAAGTGATAGAAATCAAGTTTTAATGAAAATTATCATACTCGGCCAAAACATGCTTTTCAGCCCCTGAAAAGCACATTTTGGCCATAAAAACTGAATATGTCCCCTGCAACCAAACGAACCGTCAGAGACACAAATCTACAATGGACATAGTGTAAAATGGTCCAATTCAAGTAAGTTATTCATTTGGCATCATTCGAATGGATAGAAATCAAGTTTTAATGAAAATTATCATACTCGGCCAAAACATGCTTTTCAGCCTCTGAAAAGCACATTTTGGCCTTAAAAACTGAATATGTCCCCTGCAAACAAACGAACTGTCAGAGACACAAATCTACAATGGACATAGTGTAAAATGGTCCAATTCAAGTAAGTTATTCATTTGGCATCAATCGAAGTGATAGAAATCAAGTTTTAATGAAAATTATCAAACTCGGCCAAAATATGCTTTTCAGCCCCTGAAAAGCACATTTTGGCCATAAAAACTGAATATGTCCCCTGCAACGAAACGAACTGTCAGAGACACAAATCTACAATGGACATAGGTGTAAAATGGTCCAATTCAAGTAAGTTATTCATTTGGCATCATTCGAAGTGATAGAAATCAAGTTTTAATGAAAATTATCATACTCGGCCAAAACATGCTTTTCAGCCCCTGAAAAGCACATTTTGGCCATAAAAACTGAAAATGTCCCCTGCAACCAAACGAACTGTCAGAGACACAAATCTACAATGGACATAGTGTAAAATGGTCCAATTCAAGTAAGTTATTCATTTGGCATCATTCGAATGGATAGAAATCAAGTTTTAATTAAAATTATCAAACTCGGCCAAAACATGCTTTTCAGCCCCTGAAAAGCACATTTTGGCCATAAAAACTGAAAATGTCCCCTGCAACCAAACGAACTGTCGGAGACACAAATCTACAATGGACATAGTGTAAAATGGTCCAATTCAAGTAAGTTATTCATTTGGCATCATTCGAAGTGATAGAAATTAAGTTTTAATGAAAATTATCATACTCTGCCAAAACATGCTTTTCAGCCTCTGAAAAGCACATTTTGGCCATAAAAACTGAAAATGTCCCCTGCAACCAAACGAACTGTCGGAGACACAAATCTACAATGGACATAGTGTAAAATGGTCCAATTCAAGTAAGTTATTCATTTGGCATCATTCGAAGTGATAGAAATTAAGTTTTAATGAAAATCATCATACTCGGCCAAAACATGCTTTTCAGCCCCTGAAAAGCACATTTTGGCCATAAAAACTGAAAATGTCCCCTGCAACCAAACGAACTGTCGGAGACACAAATCTACAATTGTCATAGTGTAAAATGGTCCAATTCAAGTAAGTTATTCATTTGGCATCATTCGAAGTGATAGAAATCAAGTTTTAATGAAAATTATCATACTCGGCCAAAACATGCTTTTCAGCCCCTGAAAAGCACATTTTGGCCATAAAAACTGAATATGTCCCCTGCAACCAAACGAACTGTCAGAGACACAAATCTACAATGGACATAGTGTAAAATGGTCCAATTCAAGTAAGTTATTCATTTGGCATCATTCGAATGGATAGAAATAAAGTTTTAATGAAAATTATCATATTCTGCCAAAACGTGCTTTTCAGCCCCTGAAAAGCACATTTTGGCCATAAAAACTGAATATGTCCCCTGCAACCAAATGAACTGTCAGAGACACAAATCTACAATGGACATAGTGTAAAATGGTCCAATTCAAGTAAGTTATTCATTTGGCATCATTCGAATGGATAGAAATCAAGTTTTAATGAAAATTATCATACTCGGCCAAAACATGCTTTTCAGCCCCTGAAAAGCACATTTTGGCCTTAAAAACTGAATATGTCCCCTGCAACCAAACGAACTGTCAGAGACACAAATCTAGAATGGACATAGTGTAAAATGGTCCAATTCAAGCAAATTATTCATTTGGCATCATTCGAAGTGATAGAAATCAAGTTTTAATGAAAATTATCATACTCGGCCAAAACATGCTTTTCAGCCCCTGAAAAGCACATTTTGGGCCATAAAAACTGAATATGTCCCCTGCAACCAAACGAACTGTCAGAGACACAAATCTACAATGGACATAGTGTAAAATGGTCCAATTCAAGTAAGTTATTCATTTGGCATCATTCGAATGGATAGAAATCAAGTTTTAATGAAAATTATCATACTCGGCCAAAACATGCTTTTCAGCCCCTGAAAAGCACATTTTGGCCTTAAAAACTGAATATGTCCCCTGCAAACAAACGAACTGTCAGAGACACAAATCTACAATGGACATAGTGTAAAATGGTCCAATTCAAGCAAATTATTCACTTGGCATCATTCGAAGTGATAGAAATCAAGTTTTAATGAAAATTATCATACTCGGCCAAAACATGCTTTTCAGCCTCTGAAAAGCACATTTTGGCCATAAAAACTGAAAATGTCCCCTGCAACCAAACGAACTGTCGGAGACACAAATCTACAATGGACACAGTGTAAAATGGTCCAATTCAAGTAAGTTATTTATTTGGCATCATTCGAATGGATAGAAATCAAGTTTTAATGAAAATTATCATACTCTGCCAAAACGTGCTTTTCAGCCCCTGAAAAGCACATTTTGGCCATAAAAACTGAATATGTCCCCTGCAACCAAACGAACTGTCAGAGACACAAATCTACAATGGACATAGTGTAAAATGGTCCAATTCAAGTAAATTATTCATTTGGCATCATTCGAAGTGATAGAAATCAAGTTTTAATGAAAATTATCATACTCGGCCAAAACATGCTTTTCAGCCTCTGAAAAGCACATTTTGGCCATAAAAACTGAAAATGTCCCCTGCAACCAAACGAACTGTCGGAGACACAAATCTACAATGGACATAGTGTAAAATGGTCCAATTCAAGTAAGTTATTCATTTGGCATCAATCGAAGTGATAGAAATCAAGTTTTAATGAAAATTATCAAACTCGGCCAAAACATGCTTTTCAGCCCCTGAAAAGCACATTTTGGCCATAAAAACTGAATATGTCCCCTGCAACGAAACGAACTGTCAGAGACACAAATCTACAATGGACATAGTGTAAAATGGTCCAATTCAAGTAAATTATTCATTTGGCATCATTCGAAGTGATAGAAATCAAGTTTTAATGAAAATTATCATACTCGGCCAAAACATGCTTTTCAGCCTCTGAAAAGCACATTTTGGCCATAAAAACTGAAAATGTCCCCTGCAACCAAACAAACTGTCGGAGACACAAATCTACAATGGACATAGTGTAAAATGGTCCAATTCAAGTAAGTTATTCATTTGGCATCATTCGAAGTGATAGAAATTAAGTTTTAATGAAAATTATCATACTCTGCCAAAACATGCTTTTCAGTCTGTAAAAAGCACATTTTGGCCATAAAAACTGAAAATGTCCCCTGCAACCAAACGAACTGTCGGAGACACAAATCTACAATGGACATAGTGTAAAATGGTCCAATTCAAGTAAGTTATTCATTTGGCATCATTCGAAGTGATAGAAATTAAGTTTTAATGAAAATCATCATATTCGGCCAAAACATGCTTTTCAGCCCCTGAAAAGCACATTTTGGCCATAAAAACTGAAAATGTCCCCTGCAACCAAACGAACTGTCAGAGATACAAATCTACAATGGACATAGTGTAAAATGGTCCAATTCAAGTAAGTTATTCATTTGGCATCATTCGAAGTGATAGAAATTAAGTTTTAATGAAAATTATCATACTCTGCCAAAACATTCTTTTCAGCCTGTGAAAAGCACATTTTGGCCATAAAAACTGAAAATGTCCCCTGCAACCAAACGAACTCTCGGAGACACAAATCTACAATGGACATAGTGTAAAATGGTCCAATTCAAGTAAGTTATTCATTTGGCATCATTCGAATGGAGAGAAATCAAGTTTTAATGAAAATTATCATACTCGGCCAAAACATGCTTTTCAGCCCCTGAAAAGCACATTTTGGCCTTAAAAACTGAATATGTCCCCTGCAACCAAACGAACTGTCGGAGACACAAATCTACAATGGACATAGTGTACAATGGTCCAATTCAAGTAAGTTATTCATTTGGCATCAATCGAAGTGATAGAAATCAAGTTTTAATGAAAATTATCAAACTCGACCAAAACATGCTTTTCAGCCCCTGAAAAGCACATTTTGGCCATAAAAACTGAATATGTCCCCTGCAACCAAACGAACTGTCAGAGACACAAATCTACAATGGACATAGTGTAAAATGGTCCAATTCAAGTAAGTTATTCATTTGGCATCATTCGAAGTGATAGAAATTAAGTTTTAATGTAAATTATCATACTCTGCCAAAACATGCTTTTCAGTCTGTAAAAAGCACATTTTGGCCATAAAAACTGAAAATGTCCCCTGCAACCAAACGAACTGTCGGAGACACAAATCTACAATGGACATAGTGTAAAATGGTCCAATTCAAGTAAGTTATTCATTTGGCATCATTCGAAGTGATAGAAATTAAGTTTTAATGAAAATCATCATATTCGGCCAAAACATGCTTTTCAGCCCCTGAAAAGCACATTTTGGCCATAAAAACTGAAAATGTCCCCTGCAACCAAACGAACTGTCAGAGATACAAATCTACAATGGACATAGTGTAAAATGGTCCAATTCAAGTAAGTTATTCATTTGGCATCATTCGAAGTGATAGAAATTAAGTTTTAATGAAAATTATCATACTCTGCCAAAACATTCTTTTCAGCCTGTGAAAAGCACATTTTGGCCATAAAAACTGAAAATGTCCCCTGCAACCAAACGAACTCTCGGAGACACAAATCTACAATGGACATAGTGTAAAATGGTCCAATTCAAGTAAGTTATTCATTTGGCATCATTCGAATGGAGAGAAATCAAGTTTTAATGAAAATTATCATACTCGGCCAAAACATGCTTTTCAGCCCCTGAAAAGCACATTTTGGCCTTAAAAACTGAATATGTCCCCTGCAACCAAACGAACTGTCGGAGACACAAATCTACAATGGACATAGTGTACAATGGTCCAATTCAAGTAAGTTATTCATTTGGCATCAATCGAAGTGATAGAAATCAAGTTTTAATGAAAATTATCAAACTCGACCAAAACATGCTTTTCAGCCCCTGAAAAGCACATTTTGGCCATAAAAACTGAATATGTCCCCTGCAACCAAACGAACTGTCAGAGACACAAATCTACAATGGACATAGTGTAAAATGGTCCAATTCAAGTAAGTTATTCATTTGGCATCATTCGAAGTGATAGAAATTAAGTTTTAATGTAAATTATCATACTCGGCCAAAACATGCTTTTCAGCCTCTGAAAAGCACATTTTGGCCATAAAAACTGAAAATGTCCCCTGCAACCAAACGAACTGTCGGAGACACAAATCTACAATGGACATAGTGTACAATGGTCCAATTCAAGTAAGTTATTCATTTGGCATCAATCGAAGTGATAGAAATCAAGTTTTAATGAAAATTATCAAACTCGGCCAAAACATGCTTTTCAGCCCCTGAAAAGCACATTTTGGCCATAAAAACTGAATATGTCCCCTGCAACCAAACGAACTGTCAGAGACACAAATCTACAATGGACATAGTGTAAAATGGTCCAATTCAAGTAAGTTATTCATTTGGCATCATTCGAATGGATAGAAATCAAGTTTTAATGAAAATTATCATACTCGGCCAAAAATGCTTTTCAGCCCCTGAAAAGCACATTTTGGCCTTAAAAACTGAATATGTCCCCTGTAACCAAACGAACTGTCAGAGACACAAATCTACAATGGACATAGTGTAAAATGGTCCAATTCAAGCAAATTATTCATTCGGCATCATTCGAAGTGATAGAAATCAAGTTTTAATGAAAATTATCATACTCGGCCAAAACATGCTTTTCAGCCTCTGAAAAGCACATTTGGGCCATAAAAACGGAAAATGTCCCCTGCAACCAAACGAACTGTCAGAGACACAAATCTACAATGGACATAGTGTAAAATGGTCCAATTCAAGTAAGTTATTCATTTGGCATCATTCGAAGTGATAGAAATCAAGTTTTAATGAAAATTACCATACTCGGCCAAAGCATGCTTTTCAGCCTCTGAAATGCACATTTTGGCCATAAAAACTGAATATGTCCCCTGCAACCAAACGAACTGTCAGAGACACAAATCTACAATGGGCATAGTGTAAAATGGTCCAATTCAAGTAAGTTATTCATTTGGCATCATTCGAATGGATAGAAATCAAGTTTTAATGAAAATTATCATACTCGGCCAAAACATGCTTTTCAGCCTCTGAAAAGCACATTTTGGCCATAAAAACTGAATATGTCCCCTGCAACCAAACGAACTGTCAGAGACACAAATCTACAATGGGCATAGTGTAAAATGGTCCAATTCAAGTAAGTTATTCATTTGGCATCATTTGAATGGATAGAAATCAAGTTTTAATGAAAATTATCATACTCGGCCAAAACATGCTTTTCAGCCCCTGAAAAGCACATTTTGGCCTTAAAAACTGAATATGTCCCCTGCAACCAAACGAACTGTCAGAGACACAAATCTACAATGGACATAGTGTAAAATGGTCCAATTCAAGTAAGTTATTCATTTGGCATCATTCGAAGTGATAGAAATCAAGTTTTAATGAAAATTATCATACTCGGCCAAAACATGCTTTTCAGCCCCTGAAAAGCACATTTTGGCCATAAAAACTGAAAATGTCCCCTGCAACCAAACGAACTGTCAGAGACACAAATCTACAATGGACATAGTGTAAAATGGTCCAATTCAAGTAAGTTATTCATTTGGCATCATTCGAATGGATAGAAATCAAGTTTTAATTAAAATTATCAAACTCGGCCAAAACATGCTTTTCAGCCCCTGAAAAGCACATTTTGGCCATCAAAACTGAAAATGTCCCCTGCAACCAAACGAACTGTCGGAGACACAAATCTACAATGGACATAGTGTAAAATGGTCCAATTCAAGTAAGTTATTCATTTGGCATCATTCGAAGTGATAGAAATTAAGTTTTAATGAAAATTATCATACTCTGCCAAAACATGCTTTTCAGCCTCTGAAAAGCACATTTTGGCCATAAAAACTGAAAATGTCCCCTGCAACCAAACGAACTGTCGGAGACACAAATCTAGAATGGACATAGTGTAAAATGGTCCAATTCAAGTAAGTTATTCATTTGGCATCATTTCAATGGATAGAAATCAAGTTTTAATGAAAATTATCATACTCGGCCAAAACATGCTTTTCAGCCCCTGAAAAGCACATTTTGGCCTTAAAAACTGAATATGTCCCCTGCAACCAAACGAACTGTCAGAGACACAAATCTAGAATGGACATAGTGTAAAATGGTCCAATTCAAGCAAATTATTCATTTGGCATCATTCGAATGGATAGAAATCAAGTTTTAATGAAAATTATCATACTCTGCCAAAACATGCTTTTCAGCCTCTGAAAAGCACATTTTGGCCATAAAAACTGAAAATGTCCCCTGCAACCAAACGAACTGTCGGAGACACAAATCTACAATGGACATAGTGTAAAATGGTCCAATTCAAGTAAGTTATTCATTTGGCATCATTCGAAGTGATAGAAATCAAGTTTTAATGAAAATTATCATACTCGGCCAAAACATGCTTTTCAGCCCCTGAAAAGCACATTTTGGCCATAAAAACTGAATATGTCCCCTGCAACCAAACGAACCGTCAGAGACACAAATCTACAATGGACATAGTGTAAAATGGTCCAATTCAAGTAAGTTATTCATTTGGCATCATTCGAATGGATAGAAATCAAGTTTTAATGAAAATTATCATACTCGGCCAAAACATGCTTTTCAGCCCCTGAAAAGCACATTTTGGCCTTAAAAACTGAATATGTCCCCTGCAAACAAACGAACTGTCAGAGACACAAATCTACAATGGACATAGTGTAAAATGGTCCAATTCAAGCAAATTATTCATTTGGCATCATTCGAAGTGATAGAAATCAAGTTTTAATGAAAATTATCATACTCGGCCAAAACATGCTTTTCAGCCTCTGAAAAGCACATTTTGGCCATAAAAACTGAAAATGTCCCCTGCAACCAAACGAACTGTCGGAGACACAAATCTACAATGGACACAGTGTAAAATGGTCCAATTCAAGTAAGTTATTTATTTGGCATCATTCGAATGGATATAAATCAAGTTTTAATGAAAATTATCATACTCTGCCAAAACGTGCTTTTCAGCCCCTGAAAAGCACATTTTGGCCATAAAAACTGAATATGTCCCCTGCAACCAAACGAACTGTCAGAGACACAAATCTACAATGGACATAGTGTAAAATGGTCCAATTCAAGTAAATTATTCATTTGGCATCATTCGAAGTGATAGAAATCAAGTTTTAATGAAAATTATCATACTCGGCCAAAACATGCTTTTCAGCCTCTGAAAAGCACATTTTGGCCATAAAAACTGAAAATGTCCCCTGCAACCAAACGAACTGTCGGAGACACAAATCTACAATGGACATAGTGTAAAATGGTCCAATTCAAGTAAGTTATTCATTTGGCATCAATCGAAGTGATAGAAATCAAGTTTTAATGAAAATTATCAAACTCGGCCAAAATATGCTTTTCAGCCCCTGAAAAGCACATTTTGGCCATAAAAACTGAATATGTCCCCTGCAACGAAACGAACTGTCAGAGACACAAATCTACAATGGACATAGGTGTAAAATGGTCCAATTCAAGTAAGTTATTCATTTGGCATCATTCGAAGTGATAGAAATCAAGTTTTAATGAAAATTATCATACTCGGCCAAAACATGCTTTTCAGCCCCTGAAAAGCACATTTTGGCCATAAAAACTGAAAATGTCCCCTGCAACCAAACGAACTGTCAGAGACACAAATCTACAATGGACATAGTGTAAAATGGTCCAATTCAAGTAAGTTATTCATTTGGCATCATTCGAATGGATAGAAATCAAGTTTTAATTAAAATTATCAAACTCGGCCAAAACATGCTTTTCAGCCCCTGAAAAGCACATTTTGGCCATAAAAACTGAAAATGTCCCCTGCAACCAAACGAACTGTCGGAGACACAAATCTACAATGGACATAGTGTAAAATGGTCCAATTCAAGTAAGTTATTCATTTGGCATCATTCGAAGTGATAGAAATTAAGTTTTAATGAAAATTATCATACTCTGCCAAAACATGCTTTTCAGCCTCTGAAAAGCACATTTTGGCCATAAAAACTGAAAATGTCCCCTGCAACCAAACGAACTGTCGGAGACACAAATCTACAATGGACATAGTGTAAAATGGTCCAATTCAAGTAAGTTATTCATTTGGCATCATTCGAAGTGATAGAAATTAAGTTTTAATGAAAATCATCATACTCGGCCAAAACATGCTTTTCAGCCCCTGAAAAGCACATTTTGGCCATAAAAACTGAAAATGTCCCCTGCAACCAAACGAACTGTCGGAGACACAAATCTACAATTGTCATAGTGTAAAATGGTCCAATTCAAGTAAGTTATTCATTTGGCATCATTCGAAGTGATAGAAATCAAGTTTTAATGAAAATTATCATACTCGGCCAAAACATGCTTTTCAGCCCCTGAAAAGCACATTTTGGCCATAAAAACTGAATATGTCCCCTGCAACCAAACGAACTGTCAGAGACACAAATCTACAATGGACATAGTGTAAAATGGTCCAATTCAAGTAAGTTATTCATTTGGCATCATTCGAATGGATAGAAATAAAGTTTTAATGAAAATTATCATATTCTGCCAAAACGTGCTTTTCAGCCCCTGAAAAGCACATTTTGGCCATAAAAACTGAATATGTCCCCTGCAACCAAATGAACTGTCAGAGACACAAATCTACAATGGACATAGTGTAAAATGGTCCAATTCAAGTAAGTTATTCATTTGGCATCATTCGAATGGATAGAAATCAAGTTTTAATGAAAATTATCATACTCGGCCAAAACATGCTTTTCAGCCCCTGAAAAGCACATTTTGGCCTTAAAAACTGAATATGTCCCCTGCAACCAAACGAACTGTCAGAGACACAAATCTAGAATGGACATAGTGTAAAATGGTCCAATTCAAGCAAATTATTCATTTGGCATCATTCGAAGTGATAGAAATCAAGTTTTAATGAAAATTATCATACTCGGCCAAAACATGCTTTTCAGCCCCTGAAAAGCACATTTTGGGCCATAAAAACTGAATATGTCCCCTGCAACCAAACGAACTGTCAGAGACACAAATCTACAATGGACATAGTGTAAAATGGTCCAATTCAAGTAAGTTATTCATTTGGCATCATTCGAATGGATAGAAATCAAGTTTTAATGAAAATTATCATACTCGGCCAAAACATGCTTTTCAGCCCCTGAAAAGCACATTTTGGCCTTAAAAACTGAATATGTCCCCTGCAAACAAACGAACTGTCAGAGACACAAATCTACAATGGACATAGTGTAAAATGGTCCAATTCAAGCAAATTATTCACTTGGCATCATTCGAAGTGATAGAAATCAAGTTTTAATGAAAATTATCATACTCGGCCAAAACATGCTTTTCAGCCTCTGAAAAGCACATTTTGGCCATAAAAACTGAAAATGTCCCCTGCAACCAAACGAACTGTCGGAGACACAAATCTACAATGGACACAGTGTAAAATGGTCCAATTCAAGTAAGTTATTTATTTGGCATCATTCGAATGGATAGAAATCAAGTTTTAATGAAAATTATCATACTCTGCCAAAACGTGCTTTTCAGCCCCTGAAAAGCACATTTTGGCCATAAAAACTGAATATGTCCCCTGCAACCAAACGAACTGTCAGAGACACAAATCTACAATGGACATAGTGTAAAATGGTCCAATTCAAGTAAATTATTCATTTGGCATCATTCGAAGTGATAGAAATCAAGTTTTAATGAAAATTATCATACTCGGCCAAAACATGCTTTTCAGCCTCTGAAAAGCACATTTTGGCCATAAAAACTGAAAATGTCCCCTGCAACCAAACGAACTGTCGGAGACACAAATCTACAATGGACATAGTGTAAAATGGTCCAATTCAAGTAAGTTATTCATTTGGCATCAATCGAAGTGATAGAAATCAAGTTTTAATGAAAATTATCAAACTCGGCCAAAACATGCTTTTCAGCCCCTGAAAAGCACATTTTGGCCATAAAAACTGAATATGTCCCCTGCAACGAAACGAACTGTCAGAGACACAAATCTACAATGGACATAGTGTAAAATGGTCCAATTCAAGTAAATTATTCATTTGGCATCATTCGAAGTGATAGAAATCAAGTTTTAATGAAAATTATCATACTCGGCCAAAACATGCTTTTCAGCCCCTGAAAAGCACATTTTGGCCATAAAAACTGAAAATGTCCCCTGCAACCAAACGAACTGTCAGAGACACAAATCTACAATGGACATAGTGTAAAATGGTCCAATTCAAGTAAGTTATTCATTTGGCATCATTCGAATGGATAGAAATCAAGTTTTAATTAAAATTATCAAACTCGGCCAAAACATGCTTTTCAGCCCCTGAAAAGCACATTTTGGCCATAAAAACTGAAAATGTCCCCTGCAACCAAACGAACTGTCGGAGACACAAATCTACAATGGACATAGTGTAAAATGGTCCAATTCAAGTAAGTTATTCATTTGGCATCATTCGAAGTGATAGAAATTAAGTTTTAATGAAAATTATCATACTCTGCCAAAACATGCTTTTCAGCCTCTGAAAAGCACATTTTGGCCATAAAAACTGAAAATGTCCCCTGCAACCAAACGAACTGTCGGAGACACAAATCTACAATGGACATAGTGTAAAATGGTCCAATTCAAGTAAGTTATTCATTTGGCATCATTCGAAGTGATAGAAATTAAGTTTTAATGAAAATCATCATACTCGGCCAAAACATGCTTTTCAGCCCCTGAAAAGCACATTTTGGCCATAAAAACTGAAAATGTCCCCTGCAACCAAACGAACTGTCGGAGACACAAATCTACAATTGTCATAGTGTAAAATGGTCCAATTCAAGTAAGTTATTCATTTGGCATCATTCGAAGTGATAGAAATCAAGTTTTAATGAAAATTATCATACTCGGCCAAAACATGCTTTTCAGCCCCTGAAAAGCACATTTTGGCCATAAAAACTGAATATGTCCCCTGCAACCAAACGAACTGTCAGAGACACAAATCTACAATGGACATAGTGTAAAATGGTCCAATTCAAGTAAGTTATTCATTTGGCATCATTCGAATGGATAGAAATAAAGTTTTAATGAAAATTATCATATTCTGCCAAAACGTGCTTTTCAGCCCCTGAAAAGCACATTTTGGCCATAAAAACTGAATATGTCCCCTGCAACCAAATGAACTGTCAGAGACACAAATCTACAATGGACATAGTGTAAAATGGTCCAATTCAAGTAAGTTATTCATTTGGCATCATTCGAATGGATAGAAATCAAGTTTTAATGAAAATTATCATACTCGGCCAAAACATGCTTTTCAGCCCCTGAAAAGCACATTTTGGCCTTAAAAACTGAATATGTCCCCTGCAAACAAACGAACTGTCAGAGACACAAATCTACAATGGACATAGTGTAAAATGGTCCAATTCAAGCAAATTATTCACTTGGCATCATTCGAAGTGATAGAAATCAAGTTTTAATGAAAATTATCATACTCGGCCAAAACATGCTTTTCAGCCTCTGAAAAGCACATTTTGGCCATAAAAACTGAAAATGTCCCCTGCAACCAAACGAACTGTCGGAGACACAAATCTACAATGGACACAGTGTAAAATGGTCCAATTCAAGTAAGTTATTTATTTGGCATCATTCGAATGGATAGAAATCAAGTTTTAATGAAAATTATCATACTCTGCCAAAACGTGCTTTTCAGCCCCTGAAAAGCACATTTTGGCCATAAAAACTGAATATGTCCCCTGCAACCAAACGAACTGTCAGAGACACAAATCTACAATGGACATAGTGTAAAATGGTCCAATTCAAGTAAATTATTCATTTGGCATCATTCGAAGTGATAGAAATCAAGTTTTAATGAAAATTATCATACTCGGCCAAAACATGCTTTTCAGCCTCTGAAAAGCACATTTTGGCCATAAAAACTGAAAATGTCCCCTGCAACCAAACGAACTGTCGGAGACACAAATCTACAATGGACATAGTGTAAAATGGTCCAATTCAAGTAAGTTATTCATTTGGCATCAATCGAAGTGATAGAAATCAAGTTTTAATGAAAATTATCAAACTCGGCCAAAACATGCTTTTCAGCCCCTGAAAAGCACATTTTGGCCATAAAAACTGAATATGTCCCCTGCAACGAAACGAACTGTCAGAGACACAAATCTACAATGGACATAGTGTAAAATGGTCCAATTCAAGTAAATTATTCATTTGGCATCATTCGAAGTGATAGAAATCAAGTTTTAATGAAAATTATCATACTCGGCCAAAACATGCTTTTCAGCCCCTGAAAAGCACATTTTGGCCATAAAAACTGAAAATGTCCCCTGCAACCAAACGAACTGTCAGAGACACAAATCTACAATGGACATAGTGTAAAATGGTCCAATTCAAGTAAGTTATTCATTTGGCATCATTCGAATGGATAGAAATCAAGTTTTAATTAAAATTATCAAACTCGGCCAAAACATGCTTTTCAGCCCCTGAAAAGCACATTTTGGCCATAAAAACTGAAAATGTCCCCTGCAACCAAACGAACTGTCGGAGACACAAATCTACAATGGACATAGTGTAAAATGGTCCAATTCAAGTAAGTTATTCATTTGGCATCATTCGAAGTGATAGAAATTAAGTTTTAATGAAAATTATCATACTCTGCCAAAACATGCTTTTCAGCCTCTGAAAAGCACATTTTGGCCATAAAAACTGAAAATGTCCCCTGCAACCAAACGAACTGTCGGAGACACAAATCTACAATGGACATAGTGTAAAATGGTCCAATTCAAGTAAGTTATTCATTTGGCATCATTCGAAGTGATAGAAATTAAGTTTTAATGAAAATCATCATACTCGGCCAAAACATGCTTTTCAGCCCCTGAAAAGCACATTTTGGCCATAAAAACTGAAAATGTCCCCTGCAACCAAACGAACTGTCGGAGACACAAATCTACAATTGTCATAGTGTAAAATGGTCCAATTCAAGTAAGTTATTCATTTGGCATCATTCGAAGTGATAGAAATCAAGTTTTAATGAAAATTATCATACTCGGCCAAAACATGCTTTTCAGCCCCTGAAAAGCACATTTTGGCCATAAAAACTGAATATGTCCCCTGCAACCAAACGAACTGTCAGAGACACAAATCTACAATGGACATAGTGTAAAATGGTCCAATTCAAGTAAGTTATTCATTTGGCATCATTCGAATGGATAGAAATAAAGTTTTAATGAAAATTATCATATTCTGCCAAAACGTGCTTTTCAGCCCCTGAAAAGCACATTTTGGCCATAAAAACTGAATATGTCCCCTGCAACCAAATGAACTGTCAGAGACACAAATCTACAATGGACATAGTGTAAAATGGTCCAATTCAAGTAAGTTATTCATTTGGCATCATTCGAATGGATAGAAATCAAGTTTTAATGAAAATTATCATACTCGGCCAAAACATGCTTTTCAGCCCCTGAAAAGCACATTTTGGCCTTAAAAACTGAATATGTCCCCTGCAACCAAACGAACTGTCAGAGACACAAATCTAGAATGGACATAGTGTAAAATGGTCCAATTCAAGCAAATTATTCATTTGGCATCATTCGAAGTGATAGAAATCAAGTTTTAATGAAAATTATCATACTCGGCCAAAACATGCTTTTCAGCCCCTGAAAAGCACATTTTGGGCCATAAAAACTGAATATGTCCCCTGCAACCAAACGAACTGTCAGAGACACAAATCTACAATGGACATAGTGTAAAATGGTCCAATTCAAGTAAGTTATTCATTTGGCATCATTCGAATGGATAGAAATCAAGTTTTAATGAAAATTATCATACTCGGCCAAAACATGCTTTTCAGCCCCTGAAAAGCACATTTTGGCCTTAAAAACTGAATATGTCCCCTGCAAACAAACGAACTGTCAGAGACACAAATCTACAATGGACATAGTGTAAAATGGTCCAATTCAAGCAAATTATTCACTTGGCATCATTCGAAGTGATAGAAATCAAGTTTTAATGAAAATTATCATACTCGGCCAAAACATGCTTTTCAGCCTCTGAAAAGCACATTTTGGCCATAAAAACTGAAAATGTCCCCTGCAACCAAACGAACTGTCGGAGACACAAATCTACAATGGACACAGTGTAAAATGGTCCAATTCAAGTAAGTTATTTATTTGGCATCATTCGAATGGATAGAAATCAAGTTTTAATGAAAATTATCATACTCTGCCAAAACGTGCTTTTCAGCCCCTGAAAAGCACATTTTGGCCATAAAAACTGAATATGTCCCCTGCAACCAAACGAACTGTCAGAGACACAAATCTACAATGGACATAGTGTAAAATGGTCCAATTCAAGTAAATTATTCATTTGGCATCATTCGAAGTGATAGAAATCAAGTTTTAATGAAAATTATCATACTCGGCCAAAACATGCTTTTCAGCCTCTGAAAAGCACATTTTGGCCATAAAAACTGAAAATGTCCCCTGCAACCAAACGAACTGTCGGAGACACAAATCTACAATGGACATAGTGTAAAATGGTCCAATTCAAGTAAGTTATTCATTTGGCATCAATCGAAGTGATAGAAATCAAGTTTTAATGAAAATTATCAAACTCGGCCAAAACATGCTTTTCAGCCCCTGAAAAGCACATTTTGGCCATAAAAACTGAATATGTCCCCTGCAACGAAACGAACTGTCAGAGACACAAATCTACAATGGACATAGTGTAAAATGGTCCAATTCAAGTAAATTATTCATTTGGCATCATTCGAAGTGATAGAAATCAAGTTTTAATGAAAATTATCATACTCGGCCAAAACATGCTTTTCAGCCTCTGAAAAGCACATTTTGGCCATAAAAACTGAAAATGTCCCCTGCAACCAAACAAACTGTCGGAGACACAAATCTACAATGGACATAGTGTAAAATGGTCCAATTCAAGTAAGTTATTCATTTGGCATCATTCGAAGTGATAGAAATTAAGTTTTAATGAAAATTATCATACTCTGCCAAAACATGCTTTTCAGTCTCTAAAAAGCACATTTTGGCCATAAAAACTGAAAATGTCCCCTGCAACCAAACGAACTGTCGGAGACACAAATCTACAATGGACATAGTGTAAAATGGTCCAATTCAAGTAAGTTATTCATTTGGCATCATTCGAAGTGATAGAAATTAAGTTTTAATGAAAATCATCATATTCGGCCAAAACATGCTTTTCAGCCCCTGAAAAGCACATTTTGGCCATAAAAACTGAAAATGTCCCCTGCAACCAAACGAACTGTCGGAGACACAAATCTACAATTGTCATAGTGTAAAATGGTCCAATTCAAGTAAGTTATTCATTTGGCATCATTCGAAGTGATAGAAATCAAGTTTTAATGAAAATTATCATACTCGGCCAAAACATGCTTTTCAGCCCCTGAAAAGCACATTTTGGCCATAAAAACTTAATATGTCCCCTGCAACCAAACGAACTGTCAGAGACACAAATCTACAATGGACATAGTGTAAAATGGTCCAATTCAAGTAAGTTATTCATTTGGCATCATTCGAAGTGATAGAAATTAAGTTTTAACGAAAATTATCATACTCTGCCAAAACATGCTTTTCAGCCTCTGAAAAGCACATTTTGGCCATAAAAACTGAAAATGTCCCCTGCAACCAAACGAACTGTCGGAGACACAAATCTACAATGGACATAGTGTAAAATGGTCCAATTCAAGTAAGTTATTCATTTGGCATCAATCGAAGTGATAGAAATCAAGTTTTAATGAAAATTATCAAACTCGGCCAAAACATGCTTTTCAGCCCCTGAAAAGCACATTTTGGCCATAAAAACTGAATATGTCCCCTGCAACGAAACGAACTGTCAGAGACACAAATCTACAATGGACATAGTGTAAAATGGTCCAATTCAAGTAAATTATTCATTTGGCATCATTCGAAGTGATAGAAATCAAGTTTTAATGAAAATTATCATACTCGGCCAAAACATGCTTTTCAGCCTCTGAAAAGCACATTTTGGCCATAAAAACTGAAAATGTCCCCTGCAACCAAACAAACTGTCGGAGACACAAATCTACAATGGACATAGTGTAAAATGGTCCAATTCAAGTAAGTTATTCATTTGGCATCATTCGAAGTGATAGAAATTAAGTTTTAATGAAAATTATCATACTCTGCCAAAACATGCTTTTCAGTCTCTAAAAAGCACATTTTGGCCATAAAAACTGAATATGTCCCCTGCAACCAAACGAACTGTCGGAGACACAAATCTACAATGGACATAGTGTAAAATGGTCCAATTCAAGTAAGTTATTCATTTGGCATCATTCGAAGTGATAGAAATTAAGTTTTAATGAAAATCATCATATTCGGCCAAAACATGCTTTTCAGCCCCTGAAAAGCACATTTTGGCCATAAAAACTGAAAATGTCCCCTGCAACCAAACGAACTGTCGGAGACACAAATCTACAATTGTCATAGTGTAAAATGGTCCAATTCAAGTAAGTTATTCATTTGGCATCATTCGAAGTGATAGAAATCAAGTTTTAATGAAAATTATCATACTCGGCCAAAACATGCTTTTCAGCCCCTGAAAAGCACATTTTGGCCATAAAAACTTAATATGTCCCCTGCAACCAAACGAACTGTCAGAGACACAAATCTACAATGGACATAGTGTAAAATGGTCCAATTCAAGTAAGTTATTCATTTGGCATCATTCGAAGTGATAGAAATTAAGTTTTAACGAAAATTATCATACTCTGCCAAAACATGCTTTTCAGCCTCTGAAAAGCACATTTTGGCCATAAAAACTGAAAATGTCCCCTGCAACCAAACGAACTGTCGGAGACACAAATCTACAATGGACATAGTGTAAAATGGTCCAATTCAAGTAAGTTATTCATTTGGCATCATTCGAAGTGATAGAAATCAAGTTTTAATGAAAATTATCATACTTGGCCAAAACATGCTTTTCAGCCCCTGAAAAGCACATTTTGGCCTTAAAAACTGAATATGTCCCCTGCAACCAAACGAACTGTCAGAGACACAAATCTAGAATGGACATAGTGTAAAATGGTCCAATTCAAGCAAATTATTCATTTGGGATCATTCGAAGTGATAGAAATCAAGTTTTAATGAAAATTATCATACTCGGCCAAAACATGCTTTTCAGCCTCTGAAAAGCACATTTTGGCCATAAAAACTGAAAATGTCCCCTGCAACCAAACGAACTGTCGGAGACACAAATCTACAATGGACATAGTGTAAAATGGTCCAATTCAAGTAAGTTATTCATTTGGCATCATTCGAATGGATAGAAATCAAGTTTTAATGAAAATTATCATACTCGGCCAAAACATGCTTTTCAGCCCCTGAAAAGCACATTTTGGCCATAAAAACTGAATATGTCCCCTGCAACCAAACGAACTGTCAGAGACACAAATCTACAATGGACATAGTGTAAAATGGTCCAATTCAAGCAAATTATTCATTTGGCATCATTCGAAGTGATAAAAATCAAGTTTTAATGAAAATTATCATACTCGGCCAAAACATGCTTTTCAGCCTCTGAAAAGCACATTTTGGCCATAAAAACTGAAAATGTCCCCTGCAACCAAACGAACTGTCGGAGACACAAATCTACAATGGACATAGTGTAAAATGGTCCAATTCAAGTAAGTTATTCATTTGGCATCAATCGAAGTGATAGAAATCAAGTTTTAATGAAAATTATCAAACTCGGCCAAAACATGCTTTTCAGCCCCTGAAAAGCACATTTTGGCCATAAAAACTGAAAATGTCCCCTGCAACCAAACGAACTGTCGGAGACACAAATCTACAATGGACATAGTGTAAAATGGTCCAATTCAAGTAAGTTATTCATTTGGCATCATTCGAATGGATAGAAATCAAGTTTTAATGAAAATTATCATACTCTGCCAAAACATGCTTTTCAGCCTCTGAAAAGCACATTTTGGCCATAAAAACTGAAAATGTCCCCTGCAACCAAACGAACTGTCGGAGACACAAATCTACAATGGACATAGTGTAAAATGGTCCAATTCAAGTAAGTTATTCATTTGGCATCATTCGAAGTGATAGAAATTAAGTTTTAATGAAAATCATCATACTCGGCCAAAACATGCTTTTCAGCCCCTGAAAAGCACATTTTGGCCATAAAAACTGAAAATGTCCCCTGCAACCAAACGAACTGTCGGAGACACAAATCTACAATTGTCATAGTGTAAAATGGTCCAATTCAAGTAAGTTATTCATTTGGCATCATTCGAAGTGATAGAAATCAAGTTTTAATGAAAATTATCATACTCGGCCAAAACATGCTTTTCAGCCCCTGAAAAGCACATTTTGGCCATAAAAACTGAATATGTCCCCTGCAACCAAACGAACTGTCAGAGACACAAATCTACAATGGACATAGTGTAAAATGGTCCAATTCAAGTAAGTTATTCATTTGGCATCATTCGAATGGATAGAAATCAAGTTTTAATGAAAATTATCATATTCTGCCAAAACGTGCTTTTCAGCCCCTGAAAAGCACATTTTGGCCATAAAAACTGAATATGTCCCCTGCAACCAAATGAACTGTCAGAGACACAAATCTACAATGGACATAGTGTAAAATGGTCCAATTCAAGTAAGTTATTCATTTGGCATCATTCGAATGGATAGAAATCAAGTTTTAATGAAAATTATCATACTCGGCCAAAACATGCTTTTCAGCCTCTGAAAAGCACATTTTGGCCATAAAAACTGAAAATGTCCCCTGCAACCAAACGAACTGTCGGAGACACAAATCTACAATGGACATAGTGTAAAATGGTCCAATTCAAGTAAGTTATTCATTTGGCATCATTCGAAGTGATAGAAATCAAGTTTTAATGAAAATTACCATACTCGGCCAAAACATGCTTTTCAGCCCCTGAAAAGCACATTTTGGCCTTAAAAACTGAATATGTCCCCTGCAACCAAACGAACTGTCAGAGATACAAATCTACAATGGACATAGTGTAAAATGGTCCAATTCAAGTAAATTATTCATTTGGCATCATTCGAAGTGATAGAAATTAAGTTTTAATGAAAATTATCATACCCGGCCAAAACATGCTTTTCAGCCTCTGAAAAGCACATTTTGGCCATAAAAACTGAAAATGTCCCCTGCAACCAAACGAACTGTCGGAGACACAAATCTACAATGGACATAGTGTAAAATGGTCCAATTCAAGTAAGTTATTCATTTGGCATCAATCGAAGTGATAAATATCAAGTTTTAATGAAAATTATCAAACTCGGCCAAAACATGCTTTTCAGCCCCTGAAAAGCACATTTTGGCCATAAAAACTGAATATGTCCCCTGCAACCAAACGAACTGTCAGAGACACAAATCTACAATGGACATAGTGTAAAATGGTCCAATTCAAGTAAGTTATTCATTTGGCATCATTCGAAGTGATAGAAATTAAGTTTTAATGAAAATTATCATACTCTGCCAAAACATGCTTTTCAGCCTCTGAAAAGCACATTTTGGCCATAAAAACTGAAAATGTCCCCTGCAACCAAACGAACTGTCGGAGACACAAATCTACAATGGACATAGTGTAAAATGGTCCAATTCAAGTAAGTTATTCATTTGGCATCATTCGAAGTGATAGAAATCAAGTTTTAATGAAAATAATCATACTCGGCCAAAACATGCTTTTCAGCCTCTGAAAAGCACATTTTGGCCATAAAAACTGAATATGTCCCCTGCAACCAAACGAACTGTCAGAGACACAAATCTACAATGGGCATAGTGTAAAATGGTCCAATTCAAGTAAGTTATTCATTTTGCATCATTCGAAGTGATAGAAATCAAGTTTTAATGAAAATTATCATACTCGGCCAAAACATGCTTTTCAGCCCCTGAAAAGCACATTTTGGCCATAAAAACTGAATATGTCCCCTGAAACCAAACGAACTGTCGGAGACACAAATCTACAATGGACATAGTGTAAAATGGTCCAATTCAAGTAAGTTATTCATTTGGCATCATTCGAAGTGATAGAAATCAAGTTTTAATGAAAATTATCATACTCGGCCAAAACATGCTTTTCAGCCCCTGAAAAGCACATTTTGGCCATAAAAACTGAATATGTCCCCTGCAACCAAACGAACTGTCAGAGACACAAATCTACAATGGACATAGTGTAAAATGGTCCAATTCAAGTAAGTTATTCATTTGGCATCATTCGAATGGATAGAAATCAAGTTTTAATGAAAATTATCATACTCGGCCAAAACATGCTTTTCAGCCCCTGAAAAGCACATTTTGGCCTTAAAAACTGAATATGTCCCCTGCAAACAAACGAACTGTCAGAGACACAAATCTACAATGGACATAGTGTAAAATGGTCCAATTCAAGCAAATTATTCACTTGGCATCATTCGAAGTGATAGAAATCAAGTTTTAATGAAAATTATCATACTCGGCCAAAACATGCTTTTCAGCCTCTGAAAAGCACATTTTGGCCATAAAAACTGAAAATGTCCCCTGCAACCAAACGAACTGTCGGAGACACAAATCTACAATGGACACAGTGTAAAATGGTCCAATTCAAGTAAGTTATTTATTTGGCATCATTCGAATGGATAGAAATCAAGTTTTAATGAAAATTATCATACTCTGCCAAAACGTGCTTTTCAGCCCCTGAAAAGCACATTTTGGCCATAAAAACTGAATATGTCCCCTGCAACCAAACGAACTGTCAGAGACACAAATCTACAATGGACATAGTGTAAAATGGTCCAATTCAAGTAAATTATTCATTTGGCATCATTCGAAGTGATAGAAATCAAGTTTTAATGAAAATTATCATACTCGGCCAAAACATGCTTTTCATCCTCTGAAAAGCACATTTTGGCCATAAAAACTGAAAATGTCCCCTGCAACCAAACGAACTGTCGGAGACACAAATCTACAATGGACATAGTGTAAAATGGTCCAATTCAAGTAAGTTATTCATTTGGCATCAATCGAAGTGATAGAAATCAAGTTTTAATGAAAATTATCAAACTCGGCCAAAACATGCTTTTCAGCCCCTGAAAAGCACATTTTGGCCATAAAAACTGAATATGTCCCCTGCAACCAAACGAACTGTCAGAGACACAAATCTACAATGGACATAGTGTAAAATGGTCCAATTCAAGTAAGTTATTCATTTGGCATCATTCGAAGTGATAGAAATTAAGTTTTAATGAAAATTATCATACTCTGCCAAAACATGCTTTTCAGTCTCTGAAAAGCACATTTTGGCCATAAAAACTGAAAATGTCCCCTGCAACCAAACGAACTGTCGGAGACACAAATCTACAATGGACATAGTGTAAAATGGTCCAATTCAAGTAAGTTATTCATTTGGCATCATTCGAAGTGATAGAAATTAAGTTTTAATGAAAATCATCATACTCGGCCAAAACATGCTTTTCAGCCCCTGAAAAGCACATTTTGGCCATAAAAACTGAAAATGTCCCCTGCAACCAAACGAACTGTCGGAGACACAAATCTACAATTGTCATAGTGTAAAATGGTCCAATTCAAGTAAGTTATTCATTTGGCATCATTCGAAGTGATAGAAATCAAGTTTTAATGAAAATTATCATACTCGGCAAAAACATGCTTTTCAGCCCCTGAAAAGCACATTTTGGCCATAAAAACTTAATATGTCCCCTGCAACCAAACGAACTGTCAGAGACACAAAACTACAATGGACATAGTGTAAAATGGTCCAATTCAAGTAAGTTATTCATTTGGCATCATTCGAAGTGATAGAAATTAAGTTTTAACGAAAATTATCATACTCTGCCAAAACATGCTTTTCAGCCTCTGAAAAGCACATTTTGGCCATAAAAACTGAAAATGTCCCCTGCAACCAAACGAACTGTCGGAGACACAAATCTACAATGGACATAGTGTAAAATGGTCCAATTCAAGTAAGTTATTCATTTGGCATCATTCGAAGTGATAGAAATCAAGTTTTAATGAAAATTATCATACTTGGCCAAAACATGCTTTTCAGCCCCTGAAAAGCACATTTTGGCCATAAAAACTGAATATGTCCCCTGAAACCAAACGAACTGTCAGAGACACAAATCTACAATGGACATAGTGTAAAATGGTACAATTCAAGTAAGTTATTCATTTGGCATCATTCGAATGGATAGAAATCAAGTTTTAATGAAAATTATCATACTCGGCCAAAACATGCTTTTCAGCCCCTGAAAAGCACATTTTGGCCTTAAAAACTGAATATGTCCCCTGCAACCAAACGAACTGTCAGAGACACAAATCTACAATGGACATAGTGTAAAATGGTCCAATTCAAGCAAATTATTCATTTGGCATCATTCGAAGTGATAAAAATCAAGTTTTAATGAAAATTATCATACTCGGCCAAAACATGCTTTTCAGCCTCTGAAAAGCACATTTTGGCCATAAAAACTGAAAATGTCCCCTGCAACCAAACGAACTGTCGGAGACACAAATCTACAATGGACATAGTGTAAAATGGTCCAATTCAAGTAAGTTATTCATTTGGCATCAATCGAAGTGATAGAAATCAAGTTTTAATGAAAATTATCAAACTCGGCCAAAACATGCTTTTCAGCCCCTGAAAAGCACATTTTGGCCATAAAAACTGAAAATGTCCCCTGCAACCAAACGAACTGTCGGAGACACAAATCTACAATGGACATAGTGTAAAATGGTCCAATTCAAGTAAGTTATTCATTTGGCATCATTCGAATGGATAGAAATCAAGTTTTAATGAAAATTATCATACTCTGCCAAAACATGCTTTTCAGCCTCTGAAAAGCACATTTTGGCCATAAAAACTGAAAATGTCCCCTGCAACCAAACGAACTGTCGGAGACACAAATCTACAATGGACATAGTGTAAAATGGTCCAATTCAAGTAAGTTATTCATTTGGCATCATTCGAAGTGATATAAATTAAGTTTTAATGAAAATCATCATACTCGGCCAAAACATGCTTTTCAGCCCCTGAAAAGCACATTTTGGCCATAAAAACTGAAAATGTCCCCTGCAACCAAACGAACTGTCGGAGACACAAATCTACAATTGTCATAGTGTAAAATGGTCCAATTCAAGTAAGTTATTCATTTGGCATCATTCGAAGTGATAGAAATCAAGTTTTAATGAAAATTATCATACTCGGCCAAAACATGCTTTTCAGCCCCTGAAAAGCACATTTTGGCCATAAAAACTGAATATGTCCCCTGCAACCAAACGAACTGTCAGAGACACAAATCTACAATGGACATAGTGTAAAATGGTCCAATTCAAGTAAGTTATTCATTTGGCATCATTCGAATGGATAGAAATCAAGTTTTAATGAAAATTATCATATTCTGCCAAAACGTGCTTTTCAGCCCCTGAAAAGCACATTTTGGCCATAAAAACTGAATATGTCCCCTGCAACCAAATGAACTGTCAGAGACACAAATCTACAATGGACATAGTGTAAAATGGTCCAATTCAAGTAAGTTATTCATTTGGCATCATTCGAATGGATAGAAATCAAGTTTTAATGAAAATTATCATACTCGGCCAAAACATGCTTTTCAGCCTCTGAAAAGCACATTTTGGCCATAAAAACTGAAAATGTCCCCTGCAACCAAACGAACTGTCGGAGACACAAATCTACAATGGACATAGTGTAAAATGGTCCAATTCAAGTAAGTTATTCATTTGGCATCATTCGAAGTGATAGAAATCAAGTTTTAATGAAAATTACCATACTCGGCCAAAACATGCTTTTCAGCCCCTGAAAAGCACATTTTGGCCTTAAAAACTGAATATGTCCCCTGCAACCAAACGAACTGTCAGAGATACAAATCTACAATGGACATAGTGTAAAATGGTCCAATTCAAGTAAATTATTCATTTGGCATCATTCGAAGTGATAGAAATCAAGTTTTAATGAAAATTATCATACTCTGCCAAAACGTGCTTTTCAGCCCCTGAAAAGCACATTTTGGCCATAAAAACTGAATATGTCCCCTGCAACCAAACGAACTGTCAGAGACACAAATCTACAATGGACATAGTGTAAAATGGTCCAATTCAAGTAAATTATTCATTTGGCATCATTCGAAGTGATAGAAATCAAGTTTTAATGAAAATTATCATACTCGGCCAAAACATGCTTTTCATCCTCTGAAAAGCACATTTTGGCCATAAAAACTGAAAATGTCCCCTGCAACCAAACGAACTGTCGGAGACACAAATCTACAATGGACATAGTGTAAAATGGTCCAATTCAAGTAAGTTATTCATTTGGCATCAATCGAAGTGATAGAAATCAAGTTTTAATGAAAATTATCAAACTCGGCCAAAACATGCTTTTCAGCCCCTGAAAAGCACATTTTGGCCATAAAAACTGAATATGTCCCCTGCAACCAAACGAACTGTCAGAGACACAAATCTACAATGGACATAGTGTAAAATGGTCCAATTCAAGTAAGTTATTCATTTGGCATCATTCGAAGTGATAGAAATTAAGTTTTAATGAAAATTATCATACTCTGCCAAAACATGCTTTTCAGTCTCTGAAAAGCACATTTTGGCCATAAAAACTGAAAATGTCCCCTGCAACCAAACGAACTGTCGGAGACACAAATCTACAATGGACATAGTGTAAAATGGTCCAATTCAAGTAAGTTATTCATTTGGCATCATTCGAAGTGATAGAAATTAAGTTTTAATGAAAATCATCATACTCGGCCAAAACATGCTTTTCAGCCCCTGAAAAGCACATTTTGGCCATAAAAACTGAAAATGTCCCCTGCAACCAAACGAACTGTCGGAGACACAAATCTACAATTGTCATAGTGTAAAATGGTCCAATTCAAGTAAGTTATTCATTTGGCATCATTCGAAGTGATAGAAATCAAGTTTTAATGAAAATTATCATACTCGGCAAAAACATGCTTTTCAGCCCCTGAAAAGCACATTTTGGCCATAAAAACTTAATATGTCCCCTGCAACCAAACGAACTGTCAGAGACACAAAACTACAATGGACATAGTGTAAAATGGTCCAATTCAAGTAAGTTATTCATTTGGCATCATTCGAAGTGATAGAAATTAAGTTTTAACGAAAATTATCATACTCTGCCAAAACATGCTTTTCAGCCTCTGAAAAGCACATTTTGGCCATAAAAACTGAAAATGTCCCCTGCAACCAAACGAACTGTCGGAGACACAAATCTACAATGGACATAGTGTAAAATGGTCCAATTCAAGTAAGTTATTCATTTGGCATCATTCGAAGTGATAGAAATCAAGTTTTAATGAAAATTATCATACTTGGCCAAAACATGCTTTTCAGCCCCTGAAAAGCACATTTTGGCCATAAAAACTGAATATGTCCCCTGAAACCAAACGAACTGTCAGAGACACAAATCTACAATGGACATAGTGTAAAATGGTACAATTCAAGTAAGTTATTCATTTGGCATCATTCGAATGGATAGAAATCAAGTTTTAATGAAAATTATCATACTCGGCCAAAACATGCTTTTCAGCCCCTGAAAAGCACATTTTGGCCTTAAAAACTGAATATGTCCCCTGCAACCAAACGAACTGTCAGAGACACAAATCTACAATGGACATAGTGTAAAATGGTCCAATTCAAGCAAATTATTCATTTGGCATCATTCGAAGTGATAAAAATCAAGTTTTAATGAAAATTATCATACTCGGCCAAAACATGCTTTTCAGCCTCTGAAAAGCACATTTTGGCCATAAAAACTGAAAATGTCCCCTGCAACCAAACGAACTGTCGGAGACACAAATCTACAATGGACATAGTGTAAAATGGTCCAATTCAAGTAAGTTATTCATTTGGCATCAATCGAAGTGATAGAAATCAAGTTTTAATGAAAATTATCAAACTCGGCCAAAACATGCTTTTCAGCCCCTGAAAAGCACATTTTGGCCATAAAAACTGAAAATGTCCCCTGCAACCAAACGAACTGTCGGAGACACAAATCTACAATGGACATAGTGTAAAATGGTCCAATTCAAGTAAGTTATTCATTTGGCATCATTCGAATGGATAGAAATCAAGTTTTAATGAAAATTATCATACTCTGCCAAAACATGCTTTTCAGCCTCTGAAAAGCACATTTTGGCCATAAAAACTGAAAATGTCCCCTGCAACCAAACGAACTGTCGGAGACACAAATCTACAATGGACATAGTGTAAAATGGTCCAATTCAAGTAAGTTATTCATTTGGCATCATTCGAAGTGATATAAATTAAGTTTTAATGAAAATCATCATACTCGGCCAAAACATGCTTTTCAGCCCCTGAAAAGCACATTTTGGCCATAAAAACTGAAAATGTCCCCTGCAACCAAACGAACTGTCGGAGACACAAATCTACAATTGTCATAGTGTAAAATGGTCCAATTCAAGTAAGTTATTCATTTGGCATCATTCGAAGTGATAGAAATCAAGTTTTAATGAAAATTATCATACTCGGCCAAAACATGCTTTTCAGCCCCTGAAAAGCACATTTTGGCCATAAAAACTGAATATGTCCCCTGCAACCAAACGAACTGTCAGAGACACAAATCTACAATGGACATAGTGTAAAATGGTCCAATTCAAGTAAGTTATTCATTTGGCATCATTCGAATGGATAGAAATCAAGTTTTAATGAAAATTATCATATTCTGCCAAAACGTGCTTTTCAGCCCCTGAAAAGCACATTTTGGCCATAAAAACTGAATATGTCCCCTGCAACCAAATGAACTGTCAGAGACACAAATCTACAATGGACATAGTGTAAAATGGTCCAATTCAAGTAAGTTATTCATTTGGCATCATTCGAATGGATAGAAATCAAGTTTTAATGAAAATTATCATACTCGGCCAAAACATGCTTTTCAGCCTCTGAAAAGCACATTTTGGCCATAAAAACTGAAAATGTCCCCTGCAACCAAACGAACTGTCGGAGACACAAATCTACAATGGACATAGTGTAAAATGGTCCAATTCAAGTAAGTTATTCATTTGGCATCATTCGAAGTGATAGAAATCAAGTTTTAATGAAAATTACCATACTCGGCCAAAACATGCTTTTCAGCCCCTGAAAAGCACATTTTGGCCTTAAAAACTGAATATGTCCCCTGCAACCAAACGAACTGTCAGAGATACAAATCTACAATGGACATAGTGTAAAATGGTCCAATTCAAGTAAATTATTCATTTGGCATCATTCGAAGTGATAGAAATTAAGTTTTAATGAAAATTATCATACCCGGCCAAAACATGCTTTTCAGCCTCTGAAAAGCACATTTTGGCCATAAAAACTGAAAATGTCCCCTGCAACCAAACGAACTGTCGGAGACACAAATCTACAATGGACATAGTGTAAAATGGTCCAATTCAAGTAAGTTATTCATTTGGCATCATTCGAAGTGATAGAAATTAAGTTTTAATGAAAATCATCATACTCGGCCAAAACATGCTTTTCAGCCCCTGAAAAGCACATTTTGGCCATAAAAACTGAAAATGTCCCCTGCAACCAAACGAACTGTCGGAGACACAAATCTACAATTGTCATAGTGTAAAATGGTCCAATTCAAGTAAGTTATTCATTTGGCATCATTCGAAGTGATAGAAATCAAGTTTTAATGAAAATTATCATACTCGGCCAAAACATGCTTTTCAGCCCCTGAAAAGCACATTTTGGCCTTAAAAACTGAATATGTCCCCTGCAACCAAACGAACTGTCAGAGACACAAATCTAGAATGGACATAGTGTAAAATGGTCCAATTCAAGCAAATTATTCATTTGGCATCATTCGAAGTGATAGAAATCAAGTTTTAATGAAAATTATCATACTCTGCCAAAACATGCTTTTCAGCCTCTGAAAAGCACATTTTGGCCATAAAAACTGAAAATGTCCCCTGCAACCAAACGAACTGTCGGAGACACAAATCTACAATGGACATAGTGTAAAATGGTCCAATTCAAGTAAGTTATTCATTTGGCATCATTCGAATGGATAGAAATCAAGTTTTAATGAAAATTATCATACTCGGCCAAAACATGCTTTTCAGCCCCTGAAAAGCACATTTTGGCCTTAAAAACTGAATATGTCCCCTGCAAACAAACGAACTGTCAGAGACACAAATCTACAATGGACATAGTGTAAAATGGTCCAATTCAAGCAAATTATTCACTTGGCATCATTCGAAGTGATAGAAATCAAGTTTTAATGAAAATTATCATACTCGGCCAAAACATGCTTTTCAGCCTCTGAAAAGCACATTTTGGCCATAAAAACTGAAAATGTCCCCTGCAACCAAACGAACTGTCGGAGACACAAATCTACAATGGACACAGTGTAAAATGGTCCAATTCAAGTGAGTTATTTATTTGGCATCATTCGAATGGATAGAAATCAAGTTTTAATGAAAATTATCATACTCTGCCAAAACGTGCTTTTCAGCCCCTGAAAAGCACATTTTGGCCATAAAAACTGAATATGTCCCCTGCAACCAAACGAACTGTCAGAGACACAAATCTACAATGGACATAGTGTAAAATGGTCCAATTCAAGTAAATTATTCATTTGGCATCATTCGAAGTGATAGAAATCAAGTTTTAATGAAAATTATCATACTCGGCCAAAACATGCTTTTCAGCCTCTGAAAAGCACATTTTGGCCATAAAAACTGAAAATGTCCCCTGCAACCAAACGAACTGTCGGAGACACAAATCTACAATGGACATAGTGTAAAATGGTCCAATTCAAGTAAATTATTCATTTGGCATCATTCGAAGTGATAGAAATCAAGTTTTAATGAAAATTATCATACTCGGCCAAAACATGCTTTTCAGCCTCTGAAAAGCACATTTTGGCCATAAAAACTGAAAATGTCCCCTGCAACCAAACGAACTGTCGGAGACACAAATCTACAATGGACATAGTGTAAAATGGTCCAATTCAAGTAAGTTATTCATTTGGCATCAATCGAAGTGATAGAAATCAAGTTTTAATGAAAATTATCAAACTCGGCCAAAACATGCTTTTCAGCCCCTGAAAAGCACATTTTGGCCATAAAAACTGAATATGTCCCCTGCAACGAAACGAACTGTCAGAGACACAAATCTACAATGGACATAGTGTAAAATGGTCCAATTCAAGTAAATTATTCATTTGGCATCATTCGAAGTGATAGAAATCAAGTTTTAATGAAAATTATCATACTCGGCCAAAACATGCTTTTCAGCCTCTGAAAAGCACATTTTGGCCATAAAAACTGAAAATGTCCCCTGCAACCAAACAAACTGTCGGAGACACAAATCTACAATGGACATAGTGTAAAATGGTCCAATTCAAGTAAGTTATTCATTTGGCATCAATCGAAGTGATAGAAATCAAGTTTTAATGAAAATTATCAAACTCGGCCAAAACATGCTTTTCAGCCCCTGAAAAGCACATTTTGGCCATAAAAACTGAATATGTCCCCTGCAACCAAACGAACTGTCAGAGACACAAATCTACAATGGACATAGTGTAAAATGGTCCAATTCAAGTAAGTTATTCATTTGGCATCATTCGAAGTGATAGAAATTAAGTTTTAATGAAAATTATCATACTCTGCCAAAACATGCTTTTCAGTCTCTAAAAAGCACATTTTGGCCATAAAAACTGAAAATGTCCCCTGCAACCAAACGAACTGTCGGAGACACAAATCTACAATGGACATAGTGTAAAATGGTCCAATTCAAGTAAGTTATTCATTTGGCATCATTCGAAGTGATAGAAATTAAGTTTTAATGAAAATCATCATACTCGGCCAAAACATGCTTTTCAGCCTCTGAAAAGCACATTTTGGCCATAAAAACTGAAAATGTCCCCTGCAACCAAACGAACTGTCGGAGACACAAATCTACAATGGACATAGTGTAAAATGGTCCAATTCAAGTAAGTTATTCATTTGGCATCAATCGAAGTGATAGAAATCAAGTTTTAATGAAAATTATCAAACTCGGCCAAAACATGCTTTTCAGCCCCTGAAAAGCACATTTTGGCCATAAAAACTGAAAATGTCCCCTGCAACCAAACGAACTGTCGGAGACACAAATCTACAATGGACATAGTGTAAAATGGTCCAATTCAAGTAAGTTATTCATTTGGCATCATTCGAATGGATAGAAATCAAGTTTTAATGAAAATTATCATACTCTGCCAAAACATGCTTTTCAGCCTCTGAAAAGCACATTTTGGCCATAAAAACTGAAAATGTCCCCTGCAACCAAACGAACTGTCGGAGACACAAATCTACAATGGACATAGTGTAAAATGGTCCAATTCAAGTAAGTTATTCATTTGGCATCATTCGAAGTGATATAAATTAAGTTTTAATGAAAATCATCATACTCGGCCAAAACATGCTTTTCAGCCCCTGAAAAGCACATTTTGGCCATAAAAACTGAAAATGTCCCCTGCAACCAAACGAACTGTCGGAGACACAAATCTACAATTGTCATAGTGTAAAATGGTCCAATTCAAGTAAGTTATTCATTTGGCATCATTCGAAGTGATAGAAATCAAGTTTTAATGAAAATTATCATACTCGGCCAAAACATGCTTTTCAGCCCCTGAAAAGCACATTTTGGCCATAAAAACTGAATATGTCCCCTGCAACCAAACGAACTGTCAGAGACACAAATCTACAATGGACATAGTGTAAAATGGTCCAATTCAAGTAAGTTATTCATTTGGCATCATTCGAATGGATAGAAATCAAGTTTTAATGAAAATTATCATATTCTGCCAAAACGTGCTTTTCAGCCCCTGAAAAGCACATTTTGGCCATAAAAACTGAATATGTCCCCTGCAACCAAATGAACTGTCAGAGACACAAATCTACAATGGACATAGTGTAAAATGGTCCAATTCAAGTAAGTTATTCATTTGGCATCATTCGAATGGATAGAAATCAAGTTTTAATGAAAATTATCATACTCGGCCAAAACATGCTTTTCAGCCTCTGAAAAGCACATTTTGGCCATAAAAACTGAAAATGTCCCCTGCAACCAAACGAACTGTCGGAGACACAAATCTACAATGGACATAGTGTAAAATGGTCCAATTCAAGTAAGTTATTCATTTGGCATCATTCGAAGTGATAGAAATCAAGTTTTAATGAAAATTACCATACTCGGCCAAAACATGCTTTTCAGCCCCTGAAAAGCACATTTTGGCCTTAAAAACTGAATATGTCCCCTGCAACCAAACGAACTGTCAGAGATACAAATCTACAATGGACATAGTGTAAAATGGTCCAATTCAAGTAAATTATTCATTTGGCATCATTCGAAGTGATAGAAATTAAGTTTTAATGAAAATTATCATACCCGGCCAAAACATGCTTTTCAGCCTCTGAAAAGCACATTTTGGCCATAAAAACTGAAAATGTCCCCTGCAACCAAACGAACTGTCGGAGACACAAATCTACAATGGACATAGTGTAAAATGGTCCAATTCAAGTAAGTTATTCATTTGGCATCATTCGAAGTGATAGAAATTAAGTTTTAATGAAAATCATCATACTCGGCCAAAACATGCTTTTCAGCCCCTGAAAAGCACATTTTGGCCATAAAAACTGAAAATGTCCCCTGCAACCAAACGAACTGTCGGAGACACAAATCTACAATTGTCATAGTGTAAAATGGTCCAATTCAAGTAAGTTATTCATTTGGCATCATTCGAAGTGATAGAAATCAAGTTTTAATGAAAATTATCATACTCGGCCAAAACATGCTTTTCAGCCCCTGAAAAGCACATTTTGGCCTTAAAAACTGAATATGTCCCCTGCAACCAAACGAACTGTCAGAGACACAAATCTAGAATGGACATAGTGTAAAATGGTCCAATTCAAGCAAATTATTCATTTGGCATCATTCGAAGTGATAGAAATCAAGTTTTAATGAAAATTATCATACTCTGCCAAAACATGCTTTTCAGCCTCTGAAAAGCACATTTTGGCCATAAAAACTGAAAATGTCCCCTGCAACCAAACGAACTGTCGGAGACACAAATCTACAATGGACATAGTGTAAAATGGTCCAATTCAAGTAAGTTATTCATTTGGCATCATTCGAATGGATAGAAATCAAGTTTTAATGAAAATTATCATACTCGGCCAAAACATGCTTTTCAGCCCCTGAAAAGCACATTTTGGCCTTAAAAACTGAATATGTCCCCTGCAAACAAACGAACTGTCAGAGACACAAATCTACAATGGACATAGTGTAAAATGGTCCAATTCAAGCAAATTATTCACTTGGCATCATTCGAAGTGATAGAAATCAAGTTTTAATGAAAATTATCATACTCGGCCAAAACATGCTTTTCAGCCTCTGAAAAGCACATTTTGGCCATAAAAACTGAAAATGTCCCCTGCAACCAAACGAACTGTCGGAGACACAAATCTACAATGGACACAGTGTAAAATGGTCCAATTCAAGTGAGTTATTTATTTGGCATCATTCGAATGGATAGAAATCAAGTTTTAATGAAAATTATCATACTCTGCCAAAACGTGCTTTTCAGCCCCTGAAAAGCACATTTTGGCCATAAAAACTGAATATGTCCCCTGCAACCAAACGAACTGTCAGAGACACAAATCTACAATGGACATAGTGTAAAATGGTCCAATTCAAGTAAATTATTCATTTGGCATCATTCGAAGTGATAGAAATCAAGTTTTAATGAAAATTATCATACTCGGCCAAAACATGCTTTTCAGCCTCTGAAAAGCACATTTTGGCCATAAAAACTGAAAATGTCCCCTGCAACCAAACGAACTGTCGGAGACACAAATCTACAATGGACATAGTGTAAAATGGTCCAATTCAAGTAAGTTATTCATTTGGCATCAATCGAAGTGATAGAAATCAAGTTTTAATGAAAATTATCAAACTCGGCCAAAACATGCTTTTCAGCCCCTGAAAAGCACATTTTGGCCATAAAAACTGAATATGTCCCCTGCAACGAAACGAACTGTCAGAGACACAAATCTACAATGGACATAGTGTAAAATGGTCCAATTCAAGTAAATTATTCATTTGGCATCATTCGAAGTGATAGAAATCAAGTTTTAATGAAAATTATCATACTCGGCCAAAACATGCTTTTCAGCCTCTGAAAAGCACATTTTGGCCATAAAAACTGAAAATGTCCCCTGCAACCAAACAAACTGTCGGAGACACAAATCTACAATGGACATAGTGTAAAATGGTCCAATTCAAGTAAGTTATTCATTTGGCATCAATCGAAGTGATAGAAATCAAGTTTTAATGAAAATTATCAAACTCGGCCAAAACATGCTTTTCAGCCCCTGAAAAGCACATTTTGGCCATAAAAACTGAATATGTCCCCTGCAACCAAACGAACTGTCAGAGACACAAATCTACAATGGACATAGTGTAAAATGGTCCAATTCAAGTAAGTTATTCATTTGGCATCATTCGAAGTGATAGAAATTAAGTTTTAATGAAAATTATCATACTCTGCCAAAACATGCTTTTCAGTCTCTAAAAAGCACATTTTGGCCATAAAAACTGAAAATGTCCCCTGCAACCAAACGAACTGTCGGAGACACAAATCTACAATGGACATAGTGTAAAATGGTCCAATTCAAGTAAGTTATTCATTTGGCATCATTCGAAGTGATAGAAATTAAGTTTTAATGAAAATCATCATATTCGGCCAAAACATGCTTTTCAGCCCCTGAAAAGCACATTTTGGCCATAAAAACTGAAAATGTCCCCTGCAACCAAACGAACTGTCGGAGACACAAATCTACAATTGTCATAGTGTAAAATGGTCCAATTCAAGTAAGTTATTCATTTGGCATCATTCAAAGTGATAGAAATCAAGTTTTAATGAAAATTATCATACTTGGCCAAAACATGCTTTTCAGCCCCTGAAAAGCACATTTTGGCCATAAAAACTGAATATGTCCCCTGAAACCAAACGAACTGTCAGAGACACAAATCTACAATGGACATAGTGTAAAATGGTACAATTCAAGTAAGTTATTCATTTGGCATCATTCGAATGGATAGAAATCAAGTTTTAATGAAAATTATCATACTCGGCCAAAACATGCTTTTCAGCCCCTGAAAAGCACATTTTGGCCTTAAAAACTGAATATGTCCCCTGCAACCAAACGAACTGTCAGAGACACAAATCTAGAATGGACATAGTGTAAAATGGTCCAATTCAAGCAAATTATTCATTTGGGATCATTCGAAGTGATAGAAATCAAGTTTTAATGAAAATTATCATACTCGGCCAAAACATGCTTTTCAGCCTCTGAAAAGCACATTTTGGCCATAAAAACTGAAAATGTCCCCTGCAACCAAACGAACTGTCGGAGACACAAATCTACAATGGACATAGTGTAAAATGGTCCAATTCAAGTAAGTTATTCATTTGGCATCATTCGAATGGATAGAAATCAAGTTTTAATGAAAATTATCATACTCGGCCAAAACATGCTTTTCAGCCCCTGAAAAGCACATTTTGGCCATAAAAACTGAATATGTCCCCTGCAACCAAACGAACTGTCAGAGACACAAATCTACAATGGACATAGTGTAAAATGGTCCAATTCAAGCAAATTATTCATTTGGCATCATTCGAAGTGATAAAAATCAAGTTTTAATGAAAATTATCATACTCGGCCAAAACATGCTTTTCAGCCTCTGAAAAGCACATTTTGGCCATAAAAACTGAAAATGTCCCCTGCAACCAAACGAACTGTCGGAGACACAAATCTACAATGGACATAGTGTAAAATGGTCCAATTCAAGTAAGTTATTCATTTGGCATCAATCGAATGGATAGAAATCAAGTTTTAATGAAAATTATCATACTCTGCCAAAACATGCTTTTCAGCCTCTGAAAAGCACATTTTGGCCATAAAAACTGAAAATGTCCCCTGCAACCAAACGAACTGTCGGAGACACAAATCTACAATTGTCATAGTGTAAAATGGTCCAATTCAAGTAAGTTATTCATTTGGCATCATTCGAAGTGATAGAAATCAAGTTTTAATGAAAATTATCATACTCGGCCAAAACATGCTTTTCAGCCCCTGAAAAGCACATTTTGGCCATAAAAACTGAATATGTCCCCTGCAACCAAACGAACTGTCAGAGACACAAATCTACAATGGACATAGTGTAAAATGGTCCAATTCAAGTAAGTTATTCATTTGGCATCATTCGAATGGATAGAAATCAAGTTTTAATGAAAATTATCATATTCTGCCAAAACGTGCTTTTCAGCCCCTGAAAAGCACATTTGGGCCATAAAAACTGAATATGTCCCCTGCAACCAAATGAACTGTCAGAGACACAAATCTACAATGGACATAGTGTAAAATGGTCCAATTCAAGTAAGTTATTCATTTGGCATCATTCGAATGGATAGAAATCAAGTTTTAATGAAAATTATCATACTCGGCCAAAACATGCTTTTCAGCCTCTGAAAAGCACATTTTGGCCATAAAAACTGAAAATGTCCCCTGCAACCAAACGAACTGTCGGAGACACAAATCTACAATGGACATAGTGTAAAATGGTCCAATTCAAGTAAGTTATTCATTTGGCATCATTCGAAGTGATAGAAATCAAGTTTTAATGAAAATTACCATACTCGGCCAAAACATGCTTTTCAGCCCATGAAAAGCACATTTTGGCCTTAAAAACTGAATATGTCCCCTGCAACCAAACGAACTGTCAGAGATACAAATCTACAATGGACATAGTGTAAAATGGTCCAATTCAAGTAAATTATTCATTTGGCATCATTCGAAGTGATAGAAATTAAGTTTTAATGAAAATTATCATACCCGGCCAAAACATGCTTTTCAGCCTCTGAAGCACATTTTGGCCATAAAAACTGAAAATGTCCCCTGCAACCAAACGAACTGTCGGAGACACAAATCTACAATGGACATAGTGTAAAATGGTCCAATTCAAGTAAGTTATTCATTTGGCATCAATCGAAGTGATAAATATCAAGTTTTAATGAAAATTATCAAACTCGGCCAAAACATGCTTTTCAGCCCCTGAAAAGCACATTTTGGCCATAAAAACTGAATATGTCCCCTGCAACCAAACGAACTGTCAGAGACACAAATCTACAATGGACATAGTGTAAAATGGTCCAATTCAAGTAAGTTATTCATTTGGCATCATTCGAAGTGATAGAAATTAAGTTTTAATGAAAATTATCATACTCTGCCAAAACATGCTTTTCAGCCTCTGAAAAGCACATTTTGGCCATAAAAACTGAAAATGTCCCCTGCAACCAAACGAACTGTCGGAGACACAAATCTACAATGGACATAGTGTAAAATGGTCCAATTCAAGTAAGTTATTCATTTGGCATCATTCGAAGTGATAGAAATCAAGTTTTAATGAAAATAATCATACTCGGCCAAAACATGCTTTTCAGCCTCTGAAAAGCACATTTTGGCCATAAAAACTGAATATGTCCCCTGCAACCAAACGAACTGTCAGAGACACAAATCTACAATGGGCATAGTGTAAAATGGTCCAATTCAAGTAAGTTATTCATTTTGCATCATTCGAAGTGATAGAAATCAAGTTTTAATGAAAATTATCATACTCGGCCAAAACATGCTTTTCAGCCCCTGAAAAGCACATTTTGGCCATAAAAACTGAATATGTCCCCTGAAACCAAACGAACTGTCGGAGACACAAATCTACAATGGACATAGTGTAAAATGGTCCAATTCAAGTAAGTTATTCATTTGGCATCATTCGAAGTGATAGAAATCAAGTTTTAATGAAAATTATCATACTCGGCCAAAACATGCTTTTCAGCCCCTGAAAAGCACATTTTGGCCATAAAAACTGAATATGTCCCCTGCAACCAAACGAACTGTCAGAGACACAAATCTACAATGGACATAGTGTAAAATGGTCCAATTCAAGTAAGTTATTCATTTGGCATCATTCGAATGGATAGAAATCAAGTTTTAATGAAAATTATCATACTCGGCCAAAACATGCTTTTCAGCCCCTGAAAAGCACATTTTGGCCTTAAAAACTGAATATGTCCCCTGCAACCAAACAAACTGTCGGAGACACAAATCTACAATGGACATAGTGTAAAATGGTCCAATTCAAGTAAGTTATTCATTTGGCATCATTCGAAGTGATAGAAATCAAGTTTTAATGAAAATTATCATACTCAGCCAAAACATGCTTTTCAGCCCCTGAAAAGCACATTTTGGCCTTAAAAACTGAATATGTCCCCTGCAACCAAACGAACTGTCGGAGACACAAATCTACAATGGACATAGTGTAAAATGGTCCAATTCAAGTAAGTTATTCATTTGGCATCAATCGAAGTGATAGAAATCAAGTTTTAATGAAAATTATCAAACTCGGCCAAAACATGCTTTTCAGGCCCTGAAAAGCACATTTTGGCCATAAAAACTGAATATGTCCCCTGCAACCAAACGAACTGTCAGAGACACAAATCTACAATGGACATAGTGTAAAATGGTCCAATTCAAGTAAGTTATTCATTTGGCATCATTCGAATGGATAGAAATCAAGTTTTAATGAAAATTATCATACTCGGCCAAAACATGCTTTTCAGCCCCTGAAAAGCACATTTTGGCCTTAAAAACTGAATATGTCCCCTGCAAACAAACGAACTGTCAGAGACACAAATCTACAATGGACATAGTGTAAAATGGTCCAATTCAAGCAAATTATTCACTTGGCATCATTCGAAGTGATAGAAATCAAGTTTTAATGAAAATTATCATACTCGGCCAAAACATGCTTTTCAGCCTCTGAAAAGCACATTTTGGCCATAAAAACTGAAAATGTCCCCTGCAACCAAACGAACTGTCGGAGACACAAATCTACAATGGACACAGTGTAAAATGGTCCAATTCAAGTAAGTTATTTATTTGGCATCATTCGAATGGATAGAAATCAAGTTTTAATGAAAATTATCATACTCTGCCAAAACGTGCTTTTCAGCCCCTGAAAAGCACATTTTGGCCATAAAAACTGAATATGTCCCCTGCAACCAAACGAACTGTCAGAGACACAAATCTACAATGGACATAGTGTAAAATGGTCCAATTCAAGTAAATTATTCATTTGGCATCATTCGAAGTGATAGAAATCAAGTTTTAATGAAAATTATCATACTCGGCCAAAACATGCTTTTCAGCCTCTGAAAAGCACATTTTGGCCATAAAAACTGAAAATGTCCCCTGCAACCAAACGAACTGTCGGAGACACAAATCTACAATGGACATAGTGTAAAATGGTCCAATTCAAGTAAGTTATTCATTTGGCATCAATCGAAGTGATAGAAATCAAGTTTTAATGAAAATTATCAAACTCGGCCAAAACATGCTTTTCAGCCCCTGAAAAGCACATTTTGGCCATAAAAACTGAATATGTCCCCTGCAACCAAACGAACTGTCAGAGACACAAATCTACAATGGACATAGTGTAAAATGGTCCAATTCAAGTAAGTTATTCATTTGGCATCATTCGAAGTGATAGAAATTAAGTTTTAATGAAAATTATCATACTCTGCCAAAACATGCTTTTCAGTCTCTGAAAAGCACATTTTGGCCATAAAAACTGAAAATGTCCCCTGCAACCAAACGAACTGTCGGAGACACAAATCTACAATGGACATAGTGTAAAATGGTCCAATTCAAGTAAGTTATTCATTTGGCATCATTCGAAGTGATAGAAATTAAGTTTTAATGAAAATCATCATACTCGGCCAAAACATGCTTTTCAGCCCCTGAAAAGCACATTTTGGCCATAAAAACTGAAAATGTCCCCTGCAACCAAACGAACTGTCGGAGACACAAATCTACAATTGTCATAGTGTAAAATGGTCCAATTCAAGTAAGTTATTCATTTGGCATCATTCGAAGTGATAGAAATCAAGTTTTAATGAAAATTATCATACTCGGCAAAAACATGCTTTTCAGCCCCTGAAAAGCACATTTTGGCCATAAAAACTTAATATGTCCCCTGCAACCAAACGAACTGTCAGAGACACAAAACTACAATGGACATAGTGTAAAATGGTCCAATTCAAGTAAGTTATTCATTTGGCATCATTCGAAGTGATAGAAATTAAGTTTTAACGAAAATTATCATACTCTGCCAAAACATGCTTTTCAGCCTCTGAAAAGCACATTTTGGCCATAAAAACTGAAAATGTCCCCTGCAACCAAACGAACTGTCGGAGACACAAATCTACAATGGACATAGTGTAAAATGGTCCAATTCAAGTAAGTTATTCATTTGGCATCATTCGAAGTGATAGAAATCAAGTTTTAATGAAAATTATCATACTTGGCCAAAACATGCTTTTCAGCCCCTGAAAAGCACATTTTGGCCATAAAAACTGAATATGTCCCCTGAAACCAAACGAACTGTCAGAGACACAAATCTACAATGGACATAGTGTAAAATGGTACAATTCAAGTAAGTTATTCATTTGGCATCATTCGAATGGATAGAAATCAAGTTTTAATGAAAATTATCATACTCGGCCAAAACATGCTTTTCAGCCCCTGAAAAGCACATTTTGGCCTTAAAAACTGAATATGTCCCCTGCAACCAAACGAACTGTCAGAGACACAAATCTACAATGGACATAGTGTAAAATGGTCCAATTCAAGCAAATTATTCATTTGGCATCATTCGAAGTGATAAAAATCAAGTTTTAATGAAAATTATCATACTCGGCCAAAACATGCTTTTCAGCCTCTGAAAAGCACATTTTGGCCATAAAAACTGAAAATGTCCCCTGCAACCAAACGAACTGTCGGAGACACAAATCTACAATGGACATAGTGTAAAATGGTCCAATTCAAGTAAGTTATTCATTTGGCATCATTCGAAGTGATAGAAATTAAGTTTTAATGAAAATCATCATACTCGGCCAAAACATGCTTTTCAGCCCCTGAAAAGCACATTTTGGCCATAAAAACTGAAAATGTCCCCTGCAACCAAACGAACTGTCGGAGACACAAATCTACAATTGTCATAGTGTAAAATGGTCCAATTCAAGTAAGTTATTCATTTGGCATCATTCGAAGTGATAGAAATCAAGTTTTAATGAAAATTATCATACTCGGCAAAAACATGCTTTTCAGCCCCTGAAAAGCACATTTTGGCCATAAAAACTTAATATGTCCCCTGCAACCAAACGAACTGTCAGAGACACAAAACTACAATGGACATAGTGTAAAATGGTCCAATTCAAGTAAGTTATTCATTTGGCATCATTCGAAGTGATAGAAATTAAGTTTTAACGAAAATTATCATACTCGGCCAAAACATGCTTTTCAGCCTCTGAAAAGCACATTTTGGCCATAAAAACTGAATATGTCCCCTGAAACCAAACGAACTGTCAGAGACACAAATCTACAATGGACATAGTGTAAAATGGTACAATTCAAGTAAGTTATTCATTTGGCATCATTCGAATGGATAGAAATCAAGTTTTAATGAAAATTATCATACTCGGCCAAAACATGCTTTTCAGCCCCTGAAAAGCACATTTTGGCCTTAAAAACTGAATATGTCCCCTGCAACCAAACGAACTGTCAGAGACACAAATCTACAATGGACATAGTGTAAAATGGTCCAATTCAAGCAAATTATTCATTTGGCATCATTCGAAGTGATAAAAATCAAGTTTTAATGAAAATTATCATACTCGGCCAAAACATGCTTTTCAGCCTCTGAAAAGCACATTTTGGCCATAAAAACTGAAAATGTCCCCTGCAACCAAACGAACTGTCGGAGACACAAATCTACAATGGACATAGTGTAAAATGGTCCAATTCAAGTAAGTTATTCATTTGGCATCAATCGAAGTGATAGAAATCAAGTTTTAATGAAAATTATCAAACTCGGCCAAAACATGCTTTTCAGCCCCTGAAAAGCACATTTTGGCCATAAAAACTGAAAATGTCCCCTGCAACCAAACGAACTGTCGGAGACACAAATCTACAATGGACATAGTGTAAAATGGTCCAATTCAAGTAAGTTATTCATTTGGCATCATTCGAATGGATAGAAATCAAGTTTTAATGAAAATTATCATACTCTGCCAAAACATGCTTTTCAGCCTCTGAAAAGCACATTTTGGCCATAAAAACTGAAAATGTCCCCTGCAACCAAACGAACTGTCGGAGACACAAATCTACAATGGACATAGTGTAAAATGGTCCAATTCAAGTAAGTTATTCATTTGGCATCATTCGAAGTGATAGAAATTAAGTTTTAATGAAAATCATCATACTCGGCCAAAACATGCTTTTCAGCCCCTGAAAAGCACATTTTGGCCATAAAAACTGAAAATGTCCCCTGCAACCAAACGAACTGTCGGAGACACAAATCTACAATTGTCATAGTGTAAAATGGTCCAATTCAAGTAAGTTATTCATTTGGCATCATTCGAAGTGATAGAAATCAAGTTTTAATGAAAATTATCATACTCGGCCAAAACATGCTTTTCAGCCCCTGAAAAGCACATTTTGGCCATAAAAACTGAATATGTCCCCTGCAACCAAACGAACTGTCAGAGACACAAATCTACAATGGACATAGTGTAAAATGGTCCAATTCAAGTAAGTTATTCATTTGGCATCATTCGAATGGATAGAAATCAAGTTTTAATGAAAATTATCATATTCTGCCAAAACGTGCTTTTCAGCCCCTGAAAAGCACATTTTGGCCATAAAAACTGAATATGTCCCCTGCAACCAAATGAACTGTCAGAGACACAAATCTACAATGGACATAGTGTAAAATGGTCCAATTCAAGTAAATTATTCATTTGGCATCATTCGAAGTGATAGAAATCAAGTTTTAATGAAAATTATCATACTCGGCCAAAACATGCTTTTCAGCCTCTGAAAAGCACATTTTGGCCATAAAAACTGAAAATGTCCCCTGCAACCAAACAAACTGTCGGAGACACAAATCTACAATGGACATAGTGTAAAATGGTCCAATTCAAGTAAGTTATTCATTTGGCATCAATCGAAGTGATAGAAATCAAGTTTTAATGAAAATTATCAAACTCGGCCAAAACATGCTTTTCAGCCCCTGAAAAGCACATTTTGGCCATAAAAACTGAATATGTCCCCTGCAACCAAACGAACTGTCAGAGACACAAATCTACAATGGACATAGTGTAAAATGGTCCAATTCAAGTAAGTTATTCATTTGGCATCATTCGAAGTGATAGAAATTAAGTTTTAATGAAAATTATCATACTCTGCCAAAACATGCTTTTCAGTCTCTAAAAAGCACATTTTGGCCATAAAAACTGAAAATGTCCCCTGCAACCAAACGAACTGTCGGAGACACAAATCTACAATGGACATAGTGTAAAATGGTCCAATTCAAGTAAGTTATTCATTTGGCATCATTCGAAGTGATAGAAATTAAGTTTTAATGAAAATCATCATATTCGGCCAAAACATGCTTTTCAGCCCCTGAAAAGCACATTTTGGCCATAAAAACTGAAAATGTCCCCTGCAACCAAACGAACTGTCGGAGACACAAATCTACAATTGTCATAGTGTAAAATGGTCCAATTCAAGTAAGTTATTCATTTGGCATCATTCGAAGTGATAGAAATCAAGTTTTAATGAAAATTATCATACTCGGCCAAAACATGCTTTTCAGCCCCTGAAAAGCACATTTTGGCCATAAAAACTTAATATGTCCCCTGCAACCAAACGAACTGTCAGAGACACAAATCTACAATGGACATAGTGTAAAATGGTCCAATTCAAGTAAGTTATTCATTTGGCATCATTCGAAGTGATAGAAATTAAGTTTTAACGAAAATTATCATACTCTGCCAAAACATGCTTTTCAGCCTCTGAAAAGCACATTTTGGCCATAAAAACTGAAAATGTCCCCTGCAACCAAACGAACTGTCGGAGACACAAATCTACAATGGACATAGTGTAAAATGGTCCAATTCAAGTAAGTTATTCATTTGGCATCATTCGAAGTGATAGAAATCAAGTTTTAATGAAAATTATCATACTTGGCCAAAACATGCTTTTCAGCCCCTGAAAAGCACATTTTGGCCATAAAAACTGAATATGTCCCCTGAAACCAAACGAACTGTCAGAGACACAAATCTACAATGGACATAGTGTAAAATGGTACAATTCAAGTAAGTTATTCATTTGGCATCATTCGAATGGATAGAAATCAAGTTTTAATGAAAATTATCATACTCGGCCAAAACATGCTTTTCAGCCCCTGAAAAGCACATTTTGGCCTTAAAAACTGAATATGTCCCCTGCAACCAAACGAACTGTCAGAGACACAAATCTAGAATGGACATAGTGTAAAATGGTCCAATTCAAGCAAATTATTCATTTGGGATCATTCGAAGTGATAGAAATCAAGTTTTAATGAAAATTATCATACTCGGCCAAAACATGCTTTTCAGCCTCTGAAAAGCACATTTTGGCCATAAAAACTGAAAATGTCCCCTGCAACCAAACGAACTGTCGGAGACACAAATCTACAATGGACATAGTGTAAAATGGTCCAATTCAAGTAAGTTATTCATTTGGCATCATTCGAATGGATAGAAATCAAGTTTTAATGAAAATTATCATACTCGGCCAAAACATGCTTTTCAGCCCCTGAAAAGCACATTTTGGCCATAAAAACTGAATATGTCCCCTGCAACCAAACGAACTGTCAGAGACACAAATCTACAATGGACATAGTGTAAAATGGTCCAATTCAAGCAAATTATTCATTTGGCATCATTCGAAGTGATAAAAATCAAGTTTTAATGAAAATTATCATACTCGGCCAAAACATGCTTTTCAGCCTCTGAAAAGCACATTTTGGCCATAAAAACTGAAAATGTCCCCTGCAACCAAACGAACTGTCGGAGACACAAATCTACAATGGACATAGTGTAAAATGGTCCAATTCAAGTAAGTTATTCATTTGGCATCAATCGAAGTGATAGAAATCAAGTTTTAATGAAAATTATCAAACTCGGCCAAAACATGCTTTTCAGCCCCTGGAAAGCACATTTTGGCCATAAAAACTGAAAATGTCCCCTGCAACCAAACGAACTGTCGGAGACACAAATCTACAATGGCCATAGTGTAAAATGGTCCAATTCAAGTAAGTTATTCATTTGGCATCATTCGAATGGATAGAAATCAAGTTTTAATGAAAATTATCATTCTCTGCCAAAACATGCTTTTCAGCCTCTGAAAAGCACATTTTGGCCATAAAAACTGAAAATGTCCCCTGCAACCAAACGAACTGTCGGAGACACAAATCTACAATGGACATAGTGTAAAATGGTCCAATTCAAGTAAGTTATTCATTTGGCATCATTCGAAGTGATAGAAATTAAGTTTTAATGAAAATCATCATACTCGGCCAAAACATGCTTTTCAGCCCCTGAAAAGCACATTTTGGCCATAAAAACTGAAAATGTCCCCTGCAACCAAACGAACTGTCGGAGACACAAATCTACAATTGTCATAGTGTAAAATGGTCCAATTCAAGTAAGTTATTCATTTGGCATCATTCGAAGTGATAGAAATCAAGTTTTAATGAAAATTATCATACTCGGCCAAAACATGCTTTTCAGCCCCTGAAAAGCACATTTTGGCCATAAAAACTGAATATGTCCCCTGCAACCAAACGAACTGTCAGAGACACAAATCTACAATGGACATAGTGTAAAATGGTCCAATTCAAGTAAGTTATTCATTTGGCATCATTCGAATGGATAGAAATCAAGTTTTAATGAAAATTATCATATTCTGCCAAAACGTGCTTTTCAGCCCCTGAAAAGCACATTTTGGCCATAAAAACTGAATATGTCCCCTGCAACCAAATGAACTGTCAGAGACACAAATCTACAATGGACATAGTGTAAAATGGTCCAATTCAAGTAAGTTATTCATTTGGCATCATTCGAATGGATAGAAATCATTTTTTAATGAAAATTATCATACTCGGCCAAAACATGCTTTTCAGCCTCTGAAAAGCACATTTTGGCCATAAAAACTGAAAATGTCCCCTGCAACCAAACGAACTGTCGGAGACACAAATCTACAATGGACATAGTGTAAAATGGTCCAATTCAAGTAAGTTATTCATTTGGCATCATTCGAAGTGATAGAAATCAAGTTTTAATGAAAATTACCATACTCGGCCAAAACATGCTTTTCAGCCCCTGAAAAGCACATTTTGGCCTTAAAAACTGAATATGTCCCCTGCAACCAAACGAACTGTCAGAGATACAAATCTACAATGGACATAGTGTAAAATGGTCCAATTCAAGTAAGTTATTCATTTGGCATCATTCGAAGTGATAGAAATTAAGTTTTAATGAAAATTATCATACTCTGCCAAAACATGCTTTTCAGCCTCTGAAAAGCACATTTTGGCCATAAAAACTGAAAATGTCCCCTGCAACCAAACGAACTGTCGGAGACTCAAATCTACAATGGACATAGTGTAAAATGGTCCAATTCAAGTAAGTTATTCATTTGGCATCATTCGAAGTGATAGAAATCAAGTTTTAATGAAAATAATCATACTCGGCCAAAACATGCTTTTCAGCCTCTGAAAAGCACATTTTGGCCATAAAAACTGAATATGTCCCCTGCAACCAAACGAACTGTCAGAGACACAAATCTACAATGGGCATAGTGTAAAATGGTCCAATTCAAGTAAGTTATTCATTTTGCATCATTCGAAGTGATAGAAATCAAGTTTTAATGAAAATTATCATACTCGGCCAAAACATGCTTTTCAGCCCCTGAAAAGCACATTTTGGCCATAAAAACTGAATATGTCCCCTGAAACCAAACGAACTGTCGGAGACACAAATCTACAATGGACATAGTGTAAAATGGTCCAATTCAAGTAAGTTATTCATTTGGCATCATTCGAAGTGATAGAAATCAAGTTTTAATGAAAATTATCATACTCGGCCAAAACATGCTTTTCAGCCCCTGAAAAGCACATTTTGGCCATAAAAACTGAATATGTCCCCTGCAACCAAACGAACTGTCAGAGACACAAATCTACAATGGACATAGTGTAAAATGGTCCAATTCAAGTAAGTTATTCATTTGGCATCAATCGAAGTGATAGAAATCAAGTTTTAATGAAAATTATCAAACTCGGCCAAAACATGCTTTTCAGCCCCTGAAAAGCACATTTTGGCCATAAAAACTGAAAATGTCCCCTGCAACCAAACGAACTGTCGGAGACACAAATCTACAATGGACATAGTGTAAAATGGTCCAATTCAAGTAAGTTATTCATTTGGCATCATTCGAATGGATAGAAATCAAGTTTTAATGAAAATTATCATACTCTGCCAAAACATGCTTTTCAGCCTCTGAAAAGCACATTTTGGCCATAAAAACTGAAAATGTCCCCTGCAACCAAACGAACTGTCGGAGACACAAATCTACAATGGACATAGTGTAAAATGGTCCAATTCAAGTAAGTTATTCATTTGGCATCATTCGAAGTGATAGAAATTAAGTTTTAATGAAAATCATCATACTCGGCCAAAACATGCTTTTCAGCCCCTGAAAAGCACATTTTGGCCATAAAAACTGAAAATGTCCCCTGCAACCAAACGAACTGTCGGAGACACAAATCTACAATTGTCATAGTGTAAAATGGTCCAATTCAAGTAAGTTATTCATTTGGCATCATTCGAAGTGATAGAAATCAAGTTTTAATGAAAATTATCATACTCGGCCAAAACATGCTTTTCAGCCCCTGAAAAGCACATTTTGGCCATAAAAACTGAATATGTCCCCTGCAACCAAACGAACTGTCAGAGACACAAATCTACAATGGACATAGTGTAAAATGGTCCAATTCAAGTAAGTTATTCATTTGGCATCATTCGAATGGATAGAAATCAAGTTTTAATGAAAATTATCATATTCTGCCAAAACGTGCTTTTCAGCCCCTGAAAAGCACATTTTGGCCATAAAAACTGAATATGTCCCCTGCAACCAAATGAACTGTCAGAGACACAAATCTACAATGGACATAGTGTAAAATGGTCCAATTCAAGTAAATTATTCATTTGGCATCATTCGAAGTGATAGAAATCAAGTTTTAATGAAAATTATCATACTCGGCCAAAACATGCTTTTCAGCCCCTGAAAAGCACATTTTGGCCATAAAAACTGAATATGTCCCCTGAAACCAAACGAACTGTCGGAGACACAAATCTACAATGGACATAGTGTAAAATGGTCCAATTCAAGTAAGTTATTCATTTGGCATCATTCGAAGTGATAGAAATCAAGTTTTAATGAAAATTATCATACTCGGCCAAAACATGCTTTTCAGCCCCTGAAAAGCACATTTTGGCCATAAAAACTGAATATGTCCCCTGCAACCAAACGAACTGTCAGAGACACAAATCTACAATGGACATAGTGTAAAATGGTCCAATTCAAGTAAGTTATTCATTTGGCATCATTCGAATGGATAGAAATCAAGTTTTAATGAAAATTATCATACTCGGCCAAAACATGCTTTTCAGCCCCTGAAAAGCACATTTTGGCCTTAAAAACTGAATATGTCCCCTGCAACCAAACAAACTGTCGGAGACACAAATCTACAATGGACATAGTGTAAAATGGTCCAATTCAAGTAAGTTATTCATTTGGCATCATTCGAAGTGATAGAAATCAAGTTTTAATGAAAATTATCATACTCAGCCAAAACATGCTTTTCAGCCCCTGAAAAGCACATTTTGGCCTTAAAAACTGAATATGTCCCCTGCAACCAAACGAACTGTCGGAGACACAAATCTACAATGGACATAGTGTAAAATGGTCCAATTCAAGTAAGTTATTCATTTGGCATCAATCGAAGTGATAGAAATCAAGTTTTAATGAAAATTATCAAACTCGGCCAAAACATGCTTTTCAGGCCCTGAAAAGCACATTTTGGCCATAAAAACTGAATATGTCCCCTGCAACCAAACGAACTGTCAGAGACACAAATCTACAATGGACATAGTGTAAAATGGTCCAATTCAAGTAAGTTATTCATTTGGCATCATTCGAATGGATAGAAATCAAGTTTTAATGAAAATTATCATACTCGGCCAAAACATGCTTTTCAGCCCCTGAAAAGCACATTTTGGCCTTAAAAACTGAATATGTCCCCTGCAAACAAACGAACTGTCAGAGACACAAATCTACAATGGACATAGTGTAAAATGGTCCAATTCAAGCAAATTATTCACTTGGCATCATTCGAAGTGATAGAAATCAAGTTTTAATGAAAATTATCATACTCGGCCAAAACATGCTTTTCAGCCTCTGAAAAGCACATTTTGGCCATAAAAACTGAAAATGTCCCCTGCAACCAAACGAACTGTCGGAGACACAAATCTACAATGGACACAGTGTAAAATGGTCCAATTCAAGTAAGTTATTTATTTGGCATCATTCGAATGGATAGAAATCAAGTTTTAATGAAAATTATCATACTCTGCCAAAACGTGCTTTTCAGCCCCTGAAAAGCACATTTTGGCCATAAAAACTGAATATGTCCCCTGCAACCAAACGAACTGTCAGAGACACAAATCTACAATGGACATAGTGTAAAATGGTCCAATTCAAGTAAATTATTCATTTGGCATCATTCGAAGTGATAGAAATCAAGTTTAATGAAAATTATCATACTCGGCCAAAACATGCTTTTCAGCCTCTGAAAAGCACATTTTGGCCATAAAAACTGAAAATGTCCCTGCAACCAAACGAACTGTCGGAGACACAAATCTACAATGGACATAGTGTAAAATGGTCCAATTCAAGTAAGTTATTCATTTGGCATCAATCGAAGTGATAGAAATCAAGTTTTAATGAAAATTATCAAACTCGGCCAAAACATGCTTTTCAGCCCCTGAAAAGCACATTTTGGCCATAAAAACTGAATATGTCCCCTGCAACCAAACGAACTGTCAGAGACACAAATCTACAATGGACATAGTGTAAAATGGTCCAATTCAAGTAAGTTATTCATTTGGCATCATTCGAAGTGATAGAAATTAAGTTTTAATGAAAATTATCATACTCTGCCAAAACATGCTTTTCAGTCTCTGAAAAGCACATTTTGGCCATAAAAACTGAAAATGTCCCCCTGCAACCAAACGAACTGTCGGAGACACAAATCTACAATGGACATAGTGTAAAATGGTCCAATTCAAGTAAGTTATTTCATTTGGCATCATTCGAAGTGATAGAAATTAAGTTTTAATGAAAAATCATCATACTCGGCCAAAACATGCTTTTCAGCCCCTGAAAAGCACATTTTGGCCATAAAAACTGAAAATGTCCCCTGCAACCAAACGAACTGTCGGAGACACAAATCTACAATTGTCATAGTGTAAAATGGTCCAATTCAAGTAAGTTATTCATTTGGCATCATTCGAAGTGATAGAAATCAAGTTTTAATGAAAATTATCATACTCGGCAAAAACATGCTTTTCAGCCCCTGAAAAGCACATTTTGGCCATAAAAACTTAATATGTCCCCTGCAACCAAACGAACTGTCAGAGACACAAAACTACAATGGACATAGTGTAAAATGGTCCAATTCAAGTAAGTTATTCATTTGGCATCATTCGAAGTGATAGAAATTAAGTTTTAAACGAAAATTATCATACTCTGCCAAAACATGCTTTTCAGCCTCTGAAAAGCACATTTTGGCCATAAAAACTGAAAATGTCCCCTGCAACCAAACGAACTGTCGGAGACACAAATCTACAATGGACATAGTGTAAAATGGTCCAATTCAAGTAAGTTATTCATTTGGCATCATTCGAAGTGATAGAAATCAAGTTTTAATGAAAATTATCATACTTGGCCAAAACATGCTTTTCAGCCCCTGAAAAGCACATTTTGGCCATAAAAACTGAATATGTCCCCTGAAACCAAACGAACTGTCAGAGACACAAATCTACAATGGACATAGTGTAAAATGGTACAATTCAAGTAAGTTATTCATTTGGCATCATTCGAATGGATAGAAATCAAGTTTTAATGAAAATTATCATACTCGGCCAAAACATGCTTTTCAGCCCCTGAAAAGCACATTTTGGCCTTAAAAACTGAATATGTCCCCTGCAACCAAACGAACTGTCAGAGACACAAATCTACAATGGACATAGTGTAAAATGGTCCAATTCAAGCAAATTATTCATTTGGCATCATTCGAAGTGATAAAAATCAAGTTTTAATGAAAATTATCATACTCGGCCAAAACATGCTTTTCAGCCTCTGAAAAGCACATTTTGGCCATAAAAACTGAAAATGTCCCCCTGCAACCAAACGAACTGTCGGAGACACAAATCTACAATGGACATAGTGTAAAATGGTCCAATTCAAGTAAGTTATTCATTTGGCATCATTCGAAGTGATAGAAATTAAGTTTTAATGAAAATCATCATACTCGGCCAAAACATGCTTTTCAGCCCCTGAAAAGCACATTTTGGCCATAAAAACTGAAAATGTCCCCTGCAACCAAACGAACTGTCGGAGACACAAATCTACAATTGTCATAGTGTAAAATGGTCCAATTCAAGTAAGTTATTCATTTGGCATCATTCGAAGTGATAGAAATCAAGTTTTAATGAAAATTATCATACTCGGCAAAAACATGCTTTTTAGCCCCTGAAAAGCACATTTTGGCCATAAAAACTTAATAAGTCCCCTGCAACCAAACGAACTGTCAGAGACACAAAACTACAATGGACATAGTGTAAAATGGTCCAATTCAAGTAAGTTATTCATTTGGCATCATTCGAAGTGATAGAAATTAAGTTTTAACGAAAATTATCATACTCTGCCAAAACATGCTTTTCAGCCTCTGAAAAGCACTTTTGGCCATAAAAACTGAATATGTCCCCTGAAACCAAACGAACTGTCAGAGACACAAATCTACAATGGACATAGTGTAAAATGGTACAATTCAAGTAAGTTATTCATTTGGCATCATTCGAATGGATAGAAATCAAGTTTTAATGAAAATTATCATACTCGGCCAAAACATGCTTTTCAGCCCCTGAAAAGCACATTTTGGCCTTAAAAACTGAATATGTCCCCTGCAACCAAACGAACTGTCAGAGACACAAATCTACAATGGACATAGTGTAAAATGGTCCAATTCAAGCAAATTATTCATTTGGCATCATTCGAAGTGATAAAAATCAAGTTTTAATGAAAATTATCATACTCGGCCAAAACATGCTTTTCAGCCTCTGAAAAGCACATTTTGGCCATAAAAACTGAAAATGTCCCCTGCAACCAAACGAACTGTCGGAGACACAAATCTACAATGGACATAGTGTAAAATGGTCCAATTCAAGTAAGTTATTCATTTGGCATCAATCGAAGTGATAGAAATCAAGTTTTAATGAAAATTATCAAACTCGGCCAAAACATGCTTTTCAGCCCCTGAAAAGCACATTTTGGCCATAAAAACTGAAAATGTCCCCTGCAACCAAACGAACTGTCGGAGACACAAATCTACAATGGACATAGTGTAAAATGGTCCAATTCAAGTAAGTTATTCATTTGGCATCATTCGAATGGATAGAAATCAAGTTTTAATGAAAATTATCATACTCTGCCAAAACATGCTTTTCAGCCTCTGAAAAGCACATTTTGGCCATAAAAACTGAAAATGTCCCCTGCAACCAAACGAACTGTCGGAGACACAAATCTACAATGGACATAGTGTAAAATGGTCCAATTCAAGTAAGTTATTCATTTGGCATCATTCGAAGTGATAGAAATTAAGTTTTAATGAAAATCATCATACTCGGCCAAAACATGCTTTTCAGCCCCTGAAAAGCACATTTTGGCCATAAAAACTGAAAATGTCCCCTGCAACCAAACGAACTGTCGGAGACACAAATCTACAATTGTCATAGTGTAAAATGGTCCAATTCAAGTAAGTTATTCATTTGGCATCATTCGAAGTGATAGAAATCAAGTTTTAATGAAAATTATCATACTCGGCCAAAACATGCTTTTCAGCCCCTGAAAAGCACATTTTGGCCATAAAAACTGAATATGTCCCCTGCAACCAAACGAACTGTCAGAGACACAAATCTACAATGGACATAGTGTAAAATGGTCCAATTCAAGTAAGTTATTCATTTGGCATCATTCGAATGGATAGAAATCAAGTTTTAATGAAAATTATCATATTCTGCCAAAACGTGCTTTTCAGCCCCTGAAAAGCACATTTTGGCCATAAAAACTGAATATGTCCCCTGCAACCAAATGAACTGTCAGAGACACAAATCTACAATGGACATAGTGTAAAATGGTCCAATTCAAGTAAATTATTCATTTGGCATCATTCGAAGTGATAGAAATCAAGTTTTAATGAAAATTATCATACTCGGCCAAAACATGCTTTTCAGCCTCTGAAAAGCACATTTTGGCCATAAAAACTGAAAATGTCCCCTGCAACCAAACAAACTGTCGGAGACACAAATCTACAATGGACATAGTGTAAAATGGTCCAATTCAAGTAAGTTATTCATTTGGCATCAATCGAAGTGATAGAAATCAAGTTTTAATGAAAATTATCAAACTCGGCCAAAACATGCTTTTCAGCCCCTGAAAAGCACATTTTGGCCATAAAAACTGAATATGTCCCCTGCAACCAAACGAACTGTCAGAGACACAAATCTACAATGGACATAGTGTAAAATGGTCCAATTCAAGTAAGTTATTCATTTGGCATCATTCGAAGTGATAGAAATTAAGTTTTAATGAAAATTATCATACTCTGCCAAAACATGCTTTTCAGTCTCTAAAAAGCACATTTTGGCCATAAAAACTGAAAATGTCCCCTGCAACCAAACGAACTGTCGGAGACACAAATCTACAATGGACATAGTGTAAAATGGTCCAATTCAAGTAAGTTATTCATTTGGCATCATTCGAAGTGATAGAAATTAAGTTTTAATGAAAATCATCATATTCGGCCAAAACATGCTTTTCAGCCCCTGAAAAGCACATTTTGGCCATAAAAACTGAAAATGTCCCCTGCAACCAAACGAACTGTCGGAGACACAAATCTACAATTGTCATAGTGTAAAATGGTCCAATTCAAGTAAGTTATTCATTTGGCATCATTCGAAGTGATAGAAATCAAGTTTTAATGAAAATTATCATACTCGGCCAAAACATGCTTTTCAGCCCCTGAAAAGCACATTTTGGCCATAAAAACTTAATATGTCCCCTGCAACCAAACGAACTGTCAGAGACACAAATCTACAATGGACATAGTGTAAAATGGTCCAATTCAAGTAAGTTATTCATTTGGCATCATTCGAAGTGATAGAAATTAAGTTTTAACGAAAATTATCATACTCTGCCAAAACATGCTTTTCAGCCTCTGAAAAGCACATTTTGGCCATAAAAACTGAAAATGTCCCCTGCAACCAAACGAACTGTCGGAGACACAAATCTACAATGGACATAGTGTAAAATGGTCCAATTCAAGTAAGTTATTCATTTGGCATCATTCGAAGTGATAGAAATCAAGTTTTAATGAAAATTATCATACTTGGCCAAAACATGCTTTTCAGCCCCTGAAAAGCACATTTTGGCCATAAAAACTGAATATGTCCCCTGAAACCAAACGAACTGTCAGAGACACAAATCTACAATGGACATAGTGTAAAATGGTACAATTCAAGTAAGTTATTCATTTGGCATCATTCGAATGGATAGAAATCAAGTTTTAATGAAAATTATCATACTCGGCCAAAACATGCTTTTCAGCCCCTGAAAAGCACATTTTGGCCTTAAAAACTGAATATGTCCCCTGCAACCAAACGAACTGTCAGAGACACAAATCTAGAATGGACATAGTGTAAAATGGTCCAATTCAAGCAAATTATTCATTTGGCATCATTCGAAGTGATAAAAATCAAGTTTTAATGAAAATTATCATACTCGGCCAAAACATGCTTTTCAGCCTCTGAAAAGCACATTTTGGCCATAAAAACTGAAAATGTCCCCTGCAACCAAACGAACTGTCGGAGACACAAATCTACAATGGACATAGTGTAAAATGGTCCAATTCAAGTAAGTTATTCATTTGGCATCAATCGAAGTGATAGAAATCAAGTTTTAATGAAAATTATCAAACTCGGCCAAAACATGCTTTTCAGCCCCTGGAAAGCACATTTTGGCCATAAAAACTGAAAATGTCCCCTGCAACCAAACGAACTGTCGGAGACACAAATCTACAATGGACATAGTGTAAAATGGTCCAATTCAAGTAAGTTATTCATTTGGCATCATTCGAATGGATAGAAATCAAGTATTAATGAAAATTATCATTCTCTGCCAAAACATGCTTTTCAGCCTCTGAAAAGCACATTTTGGCCATAAAAACTGAAAATGTCCCCTGCAACCAAACGAACTGTCGGAGACACAAATCTACAATGGACATAGTGTAAAATGGTCCAATTCAAGTAAGTTATTCATTTGGCATCATTCGAAGTGATAGAAATTAAGTTTTAATGAAAATCATCATACTCGGCCAAAACATGCTTTTCAGCCCCTGAAAAGCACATTTTGGCCATAAAAACTGAAAATGTCCCCTGCAACCAAACGAACTGTCGGAGACACAAATCTACAATTGTCATAGTGTAAAATGGTCCAATTCAAGTAAGTTATTCATTTGGCATCATTCGAAGTGATAGAAATCAAGTTTTAATGAAAATTATCATACTCGGCCAAAACATGCTTTTCAGCCCCTGAAAAGCACATTTTGGCCATAAAAACTGAATATGTCCCCTGCAACCAAACGAACTGTCAGAGACACAAATCTACAATGGACATAGTGTAAAATGGTCCAATTCAAGTAAGTTATTCATTTGGCATCATTCGAATGGATAGAAATCAAGTTTTAATGAAAATTATCATATTCTGCCAAAACGTGCTTTTCAGCCCCTGAAAAGCACATTTTGGCCATAAAAACTGAATATGTCCCCTGCAACCAAATGAACTGTCAGAGACACAAATCTACAATGGACATAGTGTAAAATGGTCCAATTCAAGTAAGTTATTCATTTGGCATCATTCGAATGGATAGAAATCATTTTTTAATGAAAATTATCATACTCGGCCAAAACATGCTTTTCAGCCCCTGAAAAGCACATTTTGGCCTTAAAAACTGAATATGTCCCCTGCAACCAAACGAACTGTCAGAGATACAAATCTACAATGGACATAGTGTAAAATGGTCCAATTCAAGTAAGTTATTCATTTGGCATCATTCGAAGTGATAGAAATTAAGTTTTAATGAAAATTATCATACTCTGCCAAAACATGCTTTTCAGCCTCTGAAAAGCACATTTTGGCCATAAAAACTGAAAATGTCCCCTGCAACCAAACGAACTGTCGGAGACTCAAATCTACAATGGACATAGTGTAAAATGGTCCAATTCAAGTAAGTTATTCATTTGGCATCATTCGAAGTGATAGAAATCAAGTTTTAATGAAAATAATCATACTCGGCCAAAACATGCTTTTCAGCCTCTGAAAAGCACATTTTGGCCATAAAAACTGAATATGTCCCCTGCAACCAAACGAACTGTCAGAGACACAAATCTACAATGGGCATAGTGTAAAATGGTCCAATTCAAGTAAGTTATTCATTTTGCATCATTCGAAGTGATAGAAATCAAGTTTTAATGAAAATTATCATACTCGGCCAAAACATGCTTTTCAGCCCCTGAAAAGCACATTTTGGCCATAAAAACTGAATATGTCCCCTGAAACCAAACGAACTGTCGGAGACACAAATCTACAATGGACATAGTGTAAAATGGTCCAATTCAAGTAAGTTATTCATTTGGCATCATTCGAAGTGATAGAAATCAAGTTTTAATGAAAATTATCATACTCGGCCAAAACATGCTTTTCAGCCCCTGAAAAGCACATTTTGGCCATAAAAACTGAATATGTCCCCTGCAACCAAACGAACTGTCAGAGACACAAATCTACAATGGACATAGTGTAAAATGGTCCAATTCAAGTAAGTTATTCATTTGGCATCAATCGAAGTGATAGAAATCAAGTTTTAATGAAAATTATCAAACTCGGCCAAAACATGCTTTTCAGCCCCTGAAAAGGACATTTTGGCCATAAAAACTGAAAATGTCCCCTGCAACCAAACGAACTGTCGGAGACACAAATCTACAATGGACATAGTGTAAAATGGTCCAATTCAAGTAAGTTATTCATTTGGCATCATTCGAATGGATAGAAATCAAGTTTTAATGAAAATTATCATACTCTGCCAAAACATGCTTTTCAGCCTCTGAAAAGCACATTTTGGCCATAAAAACTGAAAATGTCCCCTGCAACCAAACGAACTGTCGGAGACACAAATCTACAATGGACATAGTGTAAAATGGTCCAATTCAAGTAAGTTATTCATTTGGCATCATTCGAAGTGATAGAAATTAAGTTTTAATGAAAATCATCATACTCGGCCAAAACATGCTTTTCAGCCCCTGAAAAGCACATTTTGGCCATAAAAACTGAAAATGTCCCCTGCAACCAAACGAACTGTCGGAGACACAAATCTACAATTGTCATAGTGTAAAATGGTCCAATTCAAGTAAGTTATTCATTTGGCATCATTCGAAGTGATAGAAATCAAGTTTTAATGAAAATTATCATACTCGGCCAAAACATGCTTTTCAGCCCCTGAAAAGCACATTTTGGCCATAAAAACTGAATATGTCCCCTGCAACCAAACGAACTGTCAGAGACACAAATCTACAATGGACATAGTGTAAAATGGTCCAATTCAAGTAAGTTATTCATTTGGCATCATTCGAATGGATAGAAATCAAGTTTTAATGAAAATTATCATATTCTGCCAAAACGTGCTTTTCAGCCCCTGAAAAGCACATTTTGGCCATAAAAACTGAATATGTCCCCTGCAACCAAATGAACTGTCAGAGACACAAATCTACAATGGACATAGTGTAAAATGGTCCAATTCAAGTAAATTATTCATTTGGCATCATTCGAAGTGATAGAAATCAAGTTTTAATGAAAATTATCATACTCGGCCAAAACATGCTTTTCAGCCTCTGAAAAGCACATTTTGGCCATAAAAACTGAAAATGTCCCCTGCAACCAAACAAACTGTCGGAGACACAAATCTACAATGGACATAGTGTAAAATGGTCCAATTCAAGTAAGTTATTCATTTGGCATCAATCGAAGTGATAGAAATCAAGTTTTAATGAAAATTATCAAACTCGGCCAAAACATGCTTTTCAGCCCCTGAAAAGCACATTTTGGCCATAAAAACTGAATATGTCCCCTGCAACCAAACGAACTGTCAGAGACACAAATCTACAATGGACATAGTGTAAAATGGTCCAATTCAAGTAAGTTATTCATTTGGCATCATTCGAAGTGATAGAAATTAAGTTTTAATGAAAATTATCATACTCTGCCAAAACATGCTTTTCAGTCTCTAAAAAGCACATTTTGGCCATAAAAACTGAAAATGTCCCCTGCAACCAAACGAACTGTCGGAGACACAAATCTACAATGGACATAGTGTAAAATGGTCCAATTCAAGTAAGTTATTCATTTGGCATCATTCGAAGTGATAGAAATTAAGTTTTAATGAAAATCATCATATTCGGCCAAAACATGCTTTTCAGCCCCTGAAAAGCACATTTTGGCCATAAAAACTGAAAATGTCCCCTGCAACCAAACGAACTGTCGGAGACACAAATCTACAATTGTCATAGTGTAAAATGGTCCAATTCGAGTAAGTTATTCATTTGGCATCATTCGAAGTGATAGAAATCAAGTTTTAATGAAAATTATCATACTCGGCCAAAACATGCTTTTCAGCCCCTGAAAAGCACATTTTGGCCATAAAAACTTAATATGTCCCCTGCAACCAAACGAACTGTCAGAGACACAAATCTACAATGGACATAGTGTAAAATGGTCCAATTCAAGTAAGTTATTCATTTGGCATCATTCGAAGTGATAGAAATTAAGTTTTAACGAAAATTATCATACTCTGCCAAAACATGCTTTTCAGCCTCTGAAAAGCACATTTTGGCCATAAAAACTGAAAATGTCCCCTGCAACCAAACGAACTGTCGGAGACACAAATCTACAATGGACATAGTGTAAAATGGTCCAATTCAAGTAAGTTATTCATTTGGCATCATTCGAAGTGATAGAAATCAAGTTTTAATGAAAATTATCATACTTGGCCAAAACATGCTTTTCAGCCCCTGAAAAGCACATTTTGGCCATAAAAACTGAATATGTCCCCTGAAACCAAACGAACTGTCAGAGACACAAATCTACAATGGACATAGTGTAAAATGGTACAATTCAAGTAAGTTATTCATTTGGCATCATTCGAATGGATAGAAATCAAGTTTTAATGAAAATTATCATACTCGGCCAAAACATGCTTTTCAGCCCCTGAAAAGCACATTTTGGCCTTAAAAACTGAATATGTCCCCTGCAACCAAACGAACTGTCAGAGACACAAATCTAGAATGGACATAGTGTAAAATGGTCCAATTCAAGCAAATTATTCATTTGGGATCATTCGAAGTGATAGAAATCAAGTTTTAATGAAAATTATCATACTCGGCCAAAACATGCTTTTCAGCCTCTGAAAAGCACATTTTGGCCATAAAAACTGAAAATGTCCCCTGCAACCAAACGAACTGTCGGAGACACAAATCTACAATGGACATAGTGTAAAATGGTCCAATTCAAGTAAGTTATTCATTTGGCATCATTCGAATGGATAGAAATCAAGTTTTAATGAAAATTATCATACTCGGCCAAAACATGCTTTTCAGCCCCTGAAAAGCACATTTTGGCCATAAAAACTGAATATGTCCCCTGCAACCAAACGAACTGTCAGAGACACAAATCTACAATGGACATAGTGTAAAATGGTCCAATTCAAGCAAATTATTCATTTGGCATCATTCGAAGTGATAAAAATCAAGTTTTAATGAAAATTATCATACTCGGCCAAAACATGCTTTTCAGCCTCTGAAAAGCACATTTTGGCCATAAAAACTGAAAATGTCCCCTGCAACCAAACGAACTGTCGGAGACACAAATCTACAATGGACATAGTGTAAAATGGTCCAATTCAAGTAAGTTATTCATTTGGCATCAATCGAAGTGATAGAAATCAAGTTTTAATGAAAATTATCAAACTCGGCCAAAACATGCTTTTCAGCCCCTGGAAAGCACATTTTGGCCATAAAAACTGAAAATGTCCCCTGCAACCAAACGAACTGTCGGAGACACAAATCTACAATGGACATAGTGTAAAATGGTCCAATTCAAGTAAGTTATTCATTTGGCATCATTCGAATGGATAGAAATCAAGTTTTAATGAAAATTATCATTCTCTGCCAAAACATGCTTTTCAGCCTCTGAAAAGCACATTTTGGCCATAAAAACTGAAAATGTCCCCTGCAACCAAACGAACTGTCGGAGACACAAATCTACAATGGACATAGTGTAAAATGGTCCAATTCAAGTAAGTTATTCATTTGGCATCATTCGAAGTGATAGAAATTAAGTTTTAATGAAAATCATCATACTCGGCCAAAACATGCTTTTCAGCCCCTGAAAAGCACATTTTGGCCATAAAAACTGAAAATGTCCCCTGCAACCAAACGAACTGTCGGAGACACAAATCTACAATTGTCATAGTGTAAAATGGTCCAATTCAAGTAAGTTATTCATTTGGCATCATTCGAAGTGATAGAAATCAAGTTTTAATGAAAATTATCATACTCGGCCAAAACATGCTTTTCAGCCCCTGAAAAGCACATTTTGGCCATAAAAACTGAATATGTCCCCTGCAACCAAACGAACTGTCAGAGACACAAATCTACAATGGACATAGTGTAAAATGGTCCAATTCAAGTAAGTTATTCATTTGGCATCATTCGAATGGATAGAAATCAAGTTTTAATGAAAATTATCATATTCTGCCAAAACGTGCTTTTCAGCCCCTGAAAAGCACATTTTGGCCATAAAAACTGAATATGTCCCCTGCAACCAAATGAACTGTCAGAGACACAAATCTACAATGGACATAGTGTAAAATGGTCCAATTCAAGTAAGTTATTCATTTGGCATCATTCGAATGGATAGAAATCAAGTTTTAATGAAAATTATCATACTCGGCCAAAACATGCTTTTCAGCCTCTGAAAAGCACATTTTGGCCATAAAAACTGAAAATGTCCCCTGCAACCAAACGAACTGTCGGAGACACAAATCTACAATGGACATAGTGTAAAATGGTCCAATTCAAGTAAGTTATTCATTTGGCATCATTCGAAGTGATAGAAATCAAGTTTTAATGAAAATTACCATACTCGGCCAAAACATGCTTTTCAGCCCCTGAAAAGCACATTTTGGCCTTAAAAACTGAATATGTCCCCTGCAACCAAACGAACTGTCAGAGATACAAATCTACAATGGACATAGTGTAAAATGGTCCAATTCAAGTAAATTATTCATTTGGCATCATTCGAAGTGATAGAAATTAAGTTTTAATGAAAATTATCATACCCGGCCAAAACATGCTTTTCAGCCTCTGAAAAGCACATTTTGGCCATAAAAACTGAAAATGTCCCCTGCAACCAAACGAACTGTCGGAGACACAAATCTACAATGGACATAGTATAAAATGGTCCAATTCAAGTAAGTTATTCATTTGGCATCAATCGAAGTGATAAATATCAAGTTTTAATGAAAATTATCAAACTCGGCCAAAACATGCTTTTCAGCCCCTGAAAAGCACATTTTGGCCATAAAAACTGAATATGTCCCCTGCAACCAAACGAACTGTCAGAGACACAAATCTACAATGGACATAGTGTAAAATGGTCGAATTCAAGTAAGTTATTCATTTGGCATCATTCGAAGTGATAGAAATTAAGTTTTAATGAAAATTATCATACTCTGCCAAAACATGCTTTTCAGCCTCTGAAAAGCACATTTTGGCCATAAAAACTGAAAATGTCCCCTGCAACCAAACGAACTGTCGGAGACTCAAATCTACAATGGACATAGTGTAAAATGGTCCAATTCAAGTAAGTTATTCATTTGGCATCATTCGAAGTGATAGAAATCAAGTTTTAATGAAAATAATCATACTCGGCCAAAACATGCTTTTCAGCCTCTGAAAAGCACATTTTGGCCATAAAAACTGAATATGTCCCCTGCAACCAAACGAACTGTCAGAGACACAAATCTACAATGGGCATAGTGTAAAATGGTCCAATTCAAGTAAGTTATTCATTTTGCATCATTCGAAGTGATAGAAATCAAGTTTTAATGAAAATTATCATACTCGGCCAAAACATGCTTTTCAGCCCCTGAAAAGCACATTTTGGCCATAAAAACTGAATATGTCCCCTGAAACCAAACGAACTGTCGGAGACACAAATCTACAATGGACATAGTGTAAAATGGTCCAATTCAAGTAAGTTATTCATTTGGCATCATTCGAAGTGATAGAAATCAAGTTTTAATGAAAATTATCATACTCGGCCAAAACATGCTTTTCAGCCCCTGAAAAGCACATTTTGGCCATAAAAACTGAATATGTCCCCTGCAACCAAACGAACTGTCAGAGACACAAATCTACAATGGACATAGTGTAAAATGGTCCAATTCAAGTAAGTTATTCATTTGGCATCATTCGAATGGATAGAAATCAAGTTTTAATGAAAATTATCATACTCGGCCAAAACATGCTTTTCAGCCCCTGAAAAGCACATTTTGGCCTTAAAAACTGAATATGTCCCCTGCAACCAAACAAACTGTCGGAGACACAAATCTACAATGGACATAGTGTAAAATGGTCCAATTCAAGTAAGTTATTCATTTGGCATCATTCGAAGTGATAGAAATCAAGTTTTAATGAAAATTATCATACTCAGCCAAAACATGCTTTTCAGCCCCTGAAAAGCACATTTTGGCCTTAAAAACTGAATATGTCCCCTGCAACCAAACGAACTGTCGGAGACACAAATCTACAATGGACATAGTGTAAAATGGTCCAATTCAAGTAAGTTATTCATTTGGCATCAATCGAAGTGATAGAAATCAAGTTTTAATGAAAATTATCAAACTCGGCCAAAACATGCTTTTCAGCCCCTGAAAAGCACATTTTGGCCATAAAAACTGAAAATGTCCCCTGCAACCAAACGAACTGTCGGAGACACAAATCTACAATGGACATAGTGTAAAATGGTCCAATTCAAGTAAGTTATTCATTTGGCATCATTCGAATGGATAGAAATCAAGTTTTAATGAAAATTATCATACTCGGCCAAAACATGCTTTTCAGCCCCTGAAAAGCACATTTTGGCCATAAAAACTGAATATGTCCCCTGCAACCAAACGAACTGTCAGAGACACAAATCTACAATGGACATAGTGTAAAATGGTCCAATTCAAGTAAGTTATTCATTTGGCATCATTCGAAGTGATAGAAATCAAGTTTTAATGAAAATTATCATACTCGGCCAAAACATGCTTTTCAGCCCCTGAAAAGCACATTTTGGCCATAAAAACTGAATATGTCCCCTGCAACCAAACGAACTGTCAGAGACACAAATCTACAATGGACATAGTGTAAAATGGTCCAATTCAAGTAAGTTATTCATTTGGCATCATTCGAATGGATAGAAATCAAGTTTTAATGAAAATTATCATATTCTGCCAAAACGTGCTTTTCAGCCCCTGAAAAGCACATTTTGGCCATAAAAACTGAATATGTCCCCTGCAACCAAATGAACTGTCAGAGACACAAATCTACAATGGACATAGTGTAAAATGGTCCAATTCAAGTAAGTTATTCATTTGGCATCATTCGAATGGATAGAAATCAAGTTTTAATGAAAATTATCATACTCGGCCAAAACATGCTTTTCAGCCTCTGAAAAGCACATTTTGGCCATAAAAACTGAAAATGTCCCCTGCAACCAAACGAACTGTCGGAGACACAAATCTACAATGGACATAGTGTAAAATGGTCCAATTCAAGTAAGTTATTCATTTGGCATCATTCGAAGTGATAGAAATCAAGTTTTAATGAAAATTACCATACTCGGCCAAAACATGCTTTTCAGCCCCTGAAAAGCACATTTTGGCCTTAAAAACTGAATATGTCCCCTGCAACCAAACGAACTGTCAGAGATACAAATCTACAATGGACATAGTGTAAAATGGTCCAATTCAAGTAAATTATTCATTTGGCATCATTCGAAGTGATAGAAATTAAGTTTTAATGAAAATTATCATACCCGGCCAAAACATGCTTTTCAGCCTCTGAAAAGCACATTTTGGCCATAAAAACTGAAAATGTCCCCTGCAACCAAACGAACTGTCGGAGACACAAATCTACAATGGACATAGTGTAAAATGGTCCAATTCAAGTAAGTTATTCATTTGGCATCATTCGAAGTGATAGAAATTAAGTTTTAATGAAAATCATCATACTCGGCCAAAACATGCTTTTCAGCCCCTGAAAAGCACATTTTGGCCATAAAAACTGAAAATGTCCCCTGCAACCAAACGAACTGTCGGAGACACAAATCTACAATTGTCATAGTGTAAAATGGTCCAATTCAAGTAAGTTATTCATTTGGCATCATTCGAAGTGATAGAAATCAAGTTTTAATGAAAATTATCATACTCGGCCAAAACATGCTTTTCAGCCCCTGAAAAGCACATTTTGGCCATAAAAACTGAATATGTCCCCTGCAACCAAACGAACTGTCAGAGACACAAATCTACAATGGACATAGTGTAAAATGGTCCAATTCAAGTAAGTTATTCATTTGGCATCATTCGAATGGATAGAAATCAAGTTTTAATGAAAATTATCATATTCTGCCAAAACGTGCTTTTCAGCCCCTGAAAAGCACATTTTGGCCATAAAAACTGAATATGTCCCCTGCAACCAAATGAACTGTCAGAGACACAAATCTACAATGGACATAGTGTAAAATGGTCCAATTCAAGTAAGTTATTCATTTGGCATCATTCGAATGGATAGAAATCAAGTTTTAATGAAAATTATCATACTCGGCCAAAACATGCTTTTCAGCCTCTGAAAAGCACATTTTGGCCATAAAAACTGAAAATGTCCCCTGCAACCAAACGAACTGTCGGAGACACAAATCTACAATGGACATAGTGTAAAATGGTCCAATTCAAGTAAGTTATTCATTTGGCATCATTCGAAGTGATAGAAATTAAGTTTTAATGAAAATTATCATACTCTGCCAAAACATGCTTTTCAGTCTCTGAAAAGCACATTTTGGCCATAAAAACTGAAAATGTCCCCTGCAACCAAACGAACTGTCGGAGACACAAATCTACAATGGACATAGTGTAAAATGGTCCAATTCAAGTAAGTTATTCATTTGGCATCATTCGAAGTGATAGAAATTAAGTTTTAATGAAAATCATCATACTCGGCCAAAACATGCTTTTCAGCCCCTGAAAAGCACATTTTGGCCATAAAAACTGAAAATGTCCCCTGCAACCAAACGAACTGTCGGAGACACAAATCTACAATTGTCATAGTGTAAAATGGTCCAATTCAAGTAAGTTATTCATTTGGCATCATTCGAAGTGATAGAAATCAAGTTTTAATGAAAATTACCATACTCGGCCAAAACATGCTTTTCAGCCCCTGAAAAGCACATTTTGGCCTTAAAAACTGAATATGTCCCCTGCAACCAAACGAACTGTCAGAGATACAAATCTACAATGGACATAGTGTAAAATGGTCCAATTCAAGTAAATTATTCATTTGGCATCATTCGAAGTGATAGAAATTAAGTTTTAATGAAAATTATCATACCCGGCCAAAACATGCTTTTCAGCCTCTGAAAAGCACATTTTGGCCATAAAAACTGAAAATGTCCCCTGCAACCAAACGAACTGTCGGAGACACAAATCTACAATGGACATAGTGTAAAATGGTCCAATTCAAGTAAGTTATTCATTTGGCATCATTCGAAGTGATAGAAATTAAGTTTTAATGAAAATCATCATACTCGGCCAAAACATGCTTTTCAGCCCCTGAAAAGCACATTTTGGCCATAAAAACTGAAAATGTCCCCTGCAACCAAACGAACTGTCGGAGACACAAATCTACAATTGTCATAGTGTAAAATGGTCCAATTCAAGTAAGTTATTCATTTGGCATCATTCGAAGTGATAGAAATCAAGTTTTAATGAAAATTATCATACTCGGCCAAAACATGCTTTTCAGCCCCTGAAAAGCACATTTTGGCCATAAAAACTGAATATGTCCCCTGCAACCAAACGAACTGTCAGAGACACAAATCTACAATGGACATAGTGTAAAATGGTCCAATTCAAGTAAGTTATTCATTTGGCATCATTCGAATGGATAGAAATCAAGTTTTAATGAAAATTATCATATTCTGCCAAAACGTGCTTTTCAGCCCCTGAAAAGCACATTTTGGCCATAAAAACTGAATATGTCCCCTGCAACCAAATGAACTGTCAGAGACACAAATCTACAATGGACATAGTGTAAAATGGTCCAATTCAAGTAAGTTATTCATTTGGCATCATTCGAATGGATAGAAATCAAGTTTTAATGAAAATTATCATACTCGGCCAAAACATGCTTTTCAGCCTCTGAAAAGCACATTTTGGCCATAAAAACTGAAAATGTCCCCTGCAACCAAACGAACTGTCGGAGACACAAATCTACAATGGACATAGTGTAAAATGGTCCAATTCAAGTAAGTTATTCATTTGGCATCATTCGAAGTGATAGAAATTAAGTTTTAATGAAAATTATCATACTCTGCCAAAACATGCTTTTCAGTCTCTGAAAAGCACATTTTGGCCATAAAAACTGAAAATGTCCCCTGCAACCAAACGAACTGTCGGAGACACAAATCTACAATGGACATAGTGTAAAATGGTCCAATTCAAGTAAGTTATTCATTTGGCATCATTCGAAGTGATAGAAATTAAGTTTTAATGAAAATCATCATACTCGGCCAAAACATGCTTTTCAGCCCCTGAAAAGCACATTTTGGCCATAAAAACTGAAAATGTCCCCTGCAACCAAACGAACTGTCGGAGACACAAATCTACAATTGTCATAGTGTAAAATGGTCCAATTCAAGTAAGTTATTCATTTGGCATCATTCGAAGTGATAGAAATCAAGTTTTAATGAAAATTATCATACTCGGCCAAAACATGCTTTTCAGCCCCTGAAAAGCACATTTTGGCCATAAAAACTTAATATGTCCCCTGCAACCAAACGAACTGTCAGAGACACAAATCTACAATGGACATAGTGTAAAATGGTCCAATTCAAGTAAGTTATTCATTTGGCATCATTCGAAGTGATAGAAATTAAGTTTTAACGAAAATTATCATACTCTGCCAAAACATGCTTTTCAGCCTCTGAAAAGCACATTTTGGCCATAAAAACTGAAAATGTCCCCTGCAACCAAACGAACTGTCGGAGACACAAATCTACAATGGACATAGTGTAAAATGGTCCAATTCAAGTAAGTTATTCATTTGGCATCATTCGAAGTGATAGAAATCAAGTTTTAATGAAAATTATCATACTTGGCCAAAACATGCTTTTCAGCCCCTGAAAAGCACATTTTGGCCATAAAAACTGAATATGTCCCCTGAAACCAAACGAACTGTCAGAGACACAAATCTACAATGGACATAGTGTAAAATGGTACAATTCAAGTAAGTTATTCATTTGGCATCATTCGAATGGATAGAAATCAAGTTTTAATGAAAATTATCATACTCGGCCAAAACATGCTTTTCAGCCCCTGAAAAGCACATTTTGGCCTTAAAAACTGAATATGTCCCCTGCAACCAAACGAACTGTCAGAGACACAAATCTACAATGGACATAGTGTAAAATGGTCCAATTCAAGCAAATTATTCATTTGGCATCATTCGAAGTGATAAAAATCAAGTTTTAATGAAAATTATCATACTCGGCCAAAACATGCTTTTCAGCCTCTGAAAAGCACATTTTGGCCATAAAAACTGAAAATGTCCCCTGCAACCAAACGAACTGTCGGAGACACAAATCTACAATGGACATAGTGTAAAATGGTCCAATTCAAGTAAGTTATTCATTTGGCATCATTCGAATGGATAGAAATCAAGTTTTAATGAAAATTATCATACTCTGCCAAAACATGCTTTTCAGCCTCTGAAAAGCACATTTTGGCCATAAAAACTGAAAATGTCCCCTGCAACCAAACGAACTGTCGGAGACACAAATCTACAATGGACATAGTGTAAAATGGTCCAATTCAAGTAAGTTATTCATTTGGCATCATTCGAAGTGATAGAAATTAAGTTTTAATGAAAATCATCATACTCGGCCAAAACATGCTTTTCAGCCCCTGAAAAGCACATTTTGGCCATAAAAACTGAAAATGTCCCCTGCAACCAAACGAACTGTCGGAGACACAAATCTACAATTGTCATAGTGTAAAATGGTCCAATTCAAGTAAGTTATTCATTTGGCATCATTCGAAGTGATAGAAATCAAGTTTTAATGAAAATTATCATACTCGGCCAAAACATGCTTTTCAGCCCCTGAAAAGCACATTTTGGCCATAAAAACTGAATATGTCCCCTGCAACCAAACGAACTGTCAGAGACACAAATCTACAATGGACATAGTGTAAAATGGTCCAATTCAAGTAAGTTATTCATTTGGCATCATTCGAATGGATAGAAATCAAGTTTTAATGAAAATTATCATATTCTGCCAAAACGTGCTTTTCAGCCCCTGAAAAGCACATTTTGGCCATAAAAACTGAATATGTCCCCTGCAACCAAATGAACTGTCAGAGACACAAATCTACAATGGACATAGTGTAAAATGGTCCAATTCAAGTAAGTTATTCATTTGGCATCATTCGAATGGATAGAAATCAAGTTTTAATGAAAATTATCATACTCGGCCAAAACATGCTTTTCAGCCTCTGAAAAGCACATTTTGGCCATAAAAACTGAAAATGTCCCCTGCAACCAAACGAACTGTCGGAGACACAAATCTACAATGGACATAGTGTAAAATGGTCGAATTCAAGTAAGTTATTCATTTGGCATCATTCGAAGTGATAGAAATCAAGTTTTAATGAAAATTACCATACTCGGCCAAAACATGCTTTTCAGCCCCTGAAAAGCACATTTTGGCCTTAAAAACTGAATATGTCCCCTGCAACCAAACGAACTGTCAGAGATACAAATCTACAATGGACATAGTGTAAAATGGTCCAATTCAAGTAAATTATTCATTTGGCATCATTCGAAGTGATAGAAATTAAGTTTTAATGAAAATTATCATACCCGGCCAAAACATGCTTTTCAGCCTCTGAAAAGCACATTTTGGCCATAAAAACTGAAAATGTCCCCTGCAACCAAACGAACTGTCGGAGACACAAATCTACAATGGACATAGTGTAAAATGGTCCAATTCAAGTAAGTTATTCATTTGGCATCAATCGAAGTGATAAATATCAAGTTTTAATGAAAATTATCAAACTCGGCCAAAACATGCTTTTCAGCCCCTGAAAAGCACATTTTGGCCATAAAAACTGAATATGTCCCCTGCAACCAAACGAACTGTCAGAGACACAAATCTACAATGGACATAGTGTAAAATGGTCCAATTCAAGTAAGTTATTCATTTGGCATCATTCGAAGTGATAGAAATTAAGTTTTAATGAAAATTATCATACTCTGCCAAAACATGCTTTTCAGCCTCTGAAAAGCACATTTTGGCCATAAAAACTGAAAATGTCCCCTGCAACCAAACGAACTGTCGGAGACACAAATCTACAATAGACATAGTGTAAAATGGTCCAATTCAAGTAAGTTATTCATTTGGCATCATTCGAAGTGATAGAAATCAAGTTTTAATGAAAATTATCATACTCGGCCAAAACATGCTTTTCAGCCTCTGAAAAGCACATTTTGGCCATAAAAACTGAATATGTCCCCTGCAACCAAACGAACTGTCAGAGACACAAATCTACAATGGGCATAGTGTAAAATGGTCCAATTCAAGTAAGTTATTCATTTTGCATCATTCGAAGTGATAGAAATCAAGTTTTAATGAAAATTATCATACTCGGCCAAAACATGCTTTTCAGCCCCTGAAAAGCACATTTTGGCTATAAAAACTGAATATGTCCCCTGAAACCAAACGAACTGTCGGAGACACAAATCTACAATGGACATAGTGTAAAATGGTCCAATTCAAGTAAGTTATTCATTTGGCATCATTCGAAGTGATAGAAATCAAGTTTTAATGAAAATTATCATACTCGGCCAAAACATGCTTTTCAGCCCCTGAAAAGCACATTTTGGCCATAAAAACTGAATATGTCCCCTGCAACCAAACGAACTGTCAGAGACACAAATCTACAATGGACATAGTGTAAAATGGTCCAATTCAAGTAAGTTATTCATATGGCATCATTCGAATGGATAGAAATCAAGTTTTAATGAAAATTATCATACTCGGCCAAAACATGCTTTTCAGCCCCTGAAAAGCACATTTTGGCCTTAAAAACTGAATATGTCCCCTGCAACCAAACGAACTGTCGGAGACACAAATCTACAATGGACATAGTGTAAAATGGTCCAATTCAAGTAAGTTATTCATTTGGCATCATTCGAAGTGATAGAAATCAAGTTTTAATGAAAATTATCATACTCAGCCAAAACATGCTTTTCAGCCCCTGAAAAGCACATTTTGGCCTTAAAAACTGAAAATGTCCCCTGCAACCAAACGAACTGTCGGAGACACAAATCTACAATGGACATAGTGTAAAATGGTCCAATTCAAGTAAGTTATTCATTTGGCATCATTCGAAGTGATAGAAATCAAGTTTTAATGAAAATTACCATACTCGGCCAAAACATGCTTTTCAGCCCCTGAAAAGCACATTTTGGCCTTAAAAACTGAATATGTCCCCTGCAACCAAACGAACTGTCAGAGATACAAATCTACAATGGACATAGTGTAAAATGGTCCAATTCAAGTAAATTATTCATTTGGCATCATTCGAAGTGATAGAAATTAAGTTTTAATGAAAATTATCATACCCGGCCAAAACATGCTTTTCAGCCTCTGAAAAGCACATTTTGGCCATAAAAACTGAAAATGTCCCCTGCAACCAAACGAACTGTCGGAGACACAAATCTACAATGGACATAGTGTAAAATGGTCCAATTCAAGTAAGTTATTCATTTGGCATCAATCGAAGTGATAAATATCAAGTTTTAATGAAAATTATCAAACTCGGCCAAAACATGCTTTTCAGCCCCTGAAAAGCACATTTTGGCCATAAAAACTGAATATGTCCCCTGCAACCAAACGAACTGTCAGAGACACAAATCTACAATGGACATAGTGTAAAATGGTCCAATTCAAGTAAGTTATTCATTTGGCATCATTCGAAGTGATAGAAATTAAGTTTTAATGAAAATTATCATACTCGGCCAAAACATGCTTTTCAGCCCCTGAAAAGCACATTTTGGCCTTAAAAACTGAATATGTCCCCTGCAACCAAACGAACTGTCAGAGATACAAATCTACAATGGACATAGTGTAAAATGGTCCAATTCAAGTAAATTATTCATTTGGCATCATTCGAAGTGATAGAAATTAAGTTTTAATGAAAATTATCATACCCGGCCAAAACATGCTTTTCAGCCTCTGAAAAGCACATTTTGGCCATAAAAACTGAAAATGTCCCCTGCAACCAAACGAACTGTCGGAGACACAAATCTACAATGGACATAGTGTAAAATGGTCCAATTCAAGTAAGTTATTCATTTGGCATCAATCGAAGTGATAAATATCAAGTTTTAATGAAAATTATCAAACTCGGCCAAAACATGCTTTTCAGCCCCTGAAAAGCACATTTTGGCCATAAAAACTGAAAATGTCCCCTGCAACCAAACGAACTGTCGGAGACACAAATCTACAATGGACATAGTGTAAAATGGTCCAATTCAAGTAAGTTATTCATTTGGCATCATTCGAAGTGATAGAAATCAAGTTTTATTGAAAATTATCATACTTGGCCAAAACATGCTTTTCAGCCCCTGAAAAGCACATTTTGGCCATAAAAACTGAATATGTCCCCTGAAACCAAACGAACTGTCAGAGACACAAATCTACAATGGACATAGTGTAAAATGGTACAATTCAAGTAAGTTATTCATTTGGCATCATTCGAATGGATAGAAATCAAGTTTTAATGAAAATTATCATACTCGGCCAAAACATGCTTTTCAGCCCCTGAAAAGCACATTTTGGCCTTAAAAACAGAATATGTCCCCTGCAACCAAACGAACTGTCAGAGACACAAATCTACAATGGACATAGTGTAAAATGGTCCAATTCAAGCAAATTATTCATTTGGCATCATTCGAAGTGATAAAAATCAAGTTTTAATGAAAATTATCATACTCGGCCAAAACATGCTTTTCAGCCTCTGAAAAGCACATTTTGGCCATAAAAACTGAAAATGTCCCCTGCAACCAAACGAACTGTCGGAGACACAAATCTACAATGGACATAGTGTAAAATGGTCCAATTCAAGTAAGTTATTCATTTGGCATCATTCGAATGGATAGAAATCAAGTTTTAATGAAAATTATCATACTCTGCCAAAACATGCTTTTCAGCCTCTGAAAAGCACATTTTGGCCATAAAAACTGAAAATGTCCCCTGCAACCAAACGAACTGTCGGAGACACAAATCTACAATGGACATAGTGTAAAATGGTCCAATTCAAGTAAGTTATTCATTTGGCATCATTCGAAGTGATAGAAATTAAGTTTTAATGAAAATCATCATACTCGGCCAAAACATGCTTTTCAGCCCCTGAAAAGCACATTTTGGCCATAAAAACTGAAAATGTCCCCTGCAACCAAACGAACTGTCGGAGACACAAATCTACAATTGTCATAGTGTAAAATGGTCCAATTCAAGTAAGTTATTCATTTGGCATCATTCGAAGTGATAGAAATCAAGTTTTAATGAAAATTATCATACTCGGCCAAAACATGCTTTTCAGCCTCTGAAAAGCACATTTTGGCCATAAAAACTGAATATGTCCCCTGCAACCAAACGAACTGTCAGAGACACAAATCTACAATGGGCATAGTGTAAAATGGTCCAATTCAAGTAAGTTATTCATTTTGCATCATTCGAAGTGATAGAAATCAAGTTTTAATGAAAATTATCATACTCGGCCAAAACATGCTTTTCAGCCCCTGAAAAGCACATTTTGGCTATAAAAACTGAATATGTCCCCTGAAACCAAACGAACTGTCGGAGACACAAATCTACAATGGACATAGTGTAAAATGGTCCAATTCAAGTAAGTTATTCATTTGGCATCATTCGAAGTGATAGAAATCAAGTTTTAATGAAAATTATCATACTCGGCCAAAACATGCTTTTCAGCCCCTGAAAAGCACATTTTGGCCATAAAAACTGAATATGTCCCCTGCAACCAAACGAACTGTCAGAGACACAAATCTACAATGGACATAGTGTAAAATGGTCCAATTCAAGTAAGTTATTCATTTGGCATCATTCGAATGGATAGAAATCAAGTTTTAATGAAAATTATCATACTCGGCCAAAACATGCTTTTCAGCCCCTGAAAAGCACATTTTGGCCTTAAAAACTGAATATGTCCCCTGCAACCAAACGAACTGTCGGAGACACAAATCTACAATGGACATAGTGTAAAATGGTCCAATTCAAGTAAGTTATTCATTTGGCATCATTCGAAGTGATAGAAATCAAGTTTTAATGAAAATTATCATACTCAGCCAAAACATGCTTTTCAGCCCCTGAAAAGCACATTTTGGCCTTAAAAACTGAAAATGTCCCCTGCAACCAAACGAACTGTCGGAGACACAAATCTACAATGGACATAGTGTAAAATGGTCCAATTCAAGTAAGTTATTCATTTGGCATCATTCGAAGTGATAGAAATCAAGTTTTAATGAAAATTACCATACTCGGCCAAAACATGCTTTTCAGCCCCTGAAAAGCACATTTTGGCCTTAAAAACTGAATATGTCCCCTGCAACCAAACGAACTGTCAGAGATACAAATCTACAATGGACATAGTGTAAAATGGTCCAATTCAAGTAAATTATTCATTTGGCATCATTCGAAGTGATAGAAATTAAGTTTTAATGAAAATTATCATACCCGGCCAAAACATGCTTTTCAGCCTCTGAAAAGCACATTTTGGCCATAAAAACTGAAAATGTCCCCTGCAACCAAACGAACTGTCGGAGACACAAATCTACAATGGACATAGTGTAAAATGGTCCAATTCAAGTAAGTTATTCATTTGGCATCAATCGAAGTGATAAATATCAAGTTTTAATGAAAATTATCAAACTCGGCCAAAACATGCTTTTCAGCCCCTGAAAAGCACATTTTGGCCATAAAAACTGAATATGTCCCCTGCAACCAAACAAACTGTCAGAGACACAAATCTACAATGGACATAGTGTAAAATGGTCCAATTCAAGTAAGTTATTCATTTGGCATCATTCGAAGTGATAGAAATTAAGTTTTAATGAAAATTATCATACTCTGCCAAAACATGCTTTTCAGCCTCTGAAAAGCACATTTTGGCCATAAAAACTGAAAATGTCCCCTGCAACCAAACGAACTGTCGGAGACACAAATCTACAATGGACATAGTGTAAAATGGTCCAATTCAAGTAAGTTATTCATTTGGCATCATTCGAAGTGATAGAAATCAAGTTTTAATGAAAATTATCATACTTGGCCAAAACATGCTTTTCAGCCCCTGAAAAGCACATTTTGGCCATAAAAACTGAATATGTCCCCTGAAACCAAACGAACTGTCAGAGACACAAATCTACAATGGACATAGTGTAAAATGGTACAATTCAAGTAAGTTATTCATTTGGCATCATTCGAATGGATAGAAATCAAGTTTTAATGAAAATTATCATACTCGGCCAAAACATGCTTTTCAGCCCCTGAAAAGCACATTTTGGCCTTAAAAACTGAATATGTCCCCTGCAACCAAACGAACTGTCAGAGACACAAATCTACAATGGACATAGTGTAAAATGGTCCAATTCAAGCAAATTATTCATTTGGCATCATTCGAAGTGATAAAAATCAAGTTTTAATGAAAATTATCATACTCGGCCAAAACATGCTTTTCAGCCTCTGAAAAGCACATTTTGGCCATAAAAACTGAAAATGTCCCCTGCAACCAAACGAACTGTCGGAGACACAAATCTACAATGGACATAGTGTAAAATGGTCCAATTCAAGTAAGTTATTCATTTGGCATCATTCGAATGGATAGAAATCAAGTTTTAATGAAAATTATCATACTCTGCCAAAACATGCTTTTCAGCCTCTGAAAAGCACATTTTGGCCATAAAAACTGAAAATGTCCCCTGCAACCAAACGAACTGTCGGAGACACAAATCTACAATGGACATAGTGTAAAATGGTCCAATTCAAGTAAGTTATTCATTTGGCATCATTCGAAGTGATAGAAATTAAGTTTTAATGAAAATCATCATACTCGGCCAAAACATGCTTTTCAGCCCCTGAAAAGCACATTTTGGCCATAAAAACTGAAAATGTCCCCTGCAACCAAACGAACTGTCGGAGACACAAATCTACAATTGTCATAGTGTAAAATGGTCCAATTCAAGTAAGTTATTCATTTGGCATCATTCGAAGTGATAGAAATCAAGTTTTAATGAAAATTATCAAACTCGGCCAAAACATGCTTTTCAGCCCCTGAAAAGCACATTTTGGCCATAAAAACTGAAAATGTCCCCTGCAACCAAACGAACTGTCGGAGACACAAATCTACAATGGACATAGTGTAAAATGGTCCAATTCAAGTAAGTTATTCATTTGGCATCATTCGAATGGATAGAAATCAAGTTTTAATGAAAATTATCATACTCTGCCAAAACATGCTTTTCAGCCTCTGAAAAGCACATTTTGGCCATAAAAACTGAAAATGTCCCCTGCAACCAAACGAACTGTCGGAGACACAAATCTACAATGGACATAGTGTAAAATGGTCCAATTCAAGTAAGTTATTCATTTGGCATCATTCGAAGTGATAGAAATTAAGTTTTAATGAAAATCATCATACTCGGCCAAAACATGCTTTTCAGCCCCTGAAAAGCACATTTTGGCCATAAAAACTGAAAATGTCCCCTGCAACCAAACGAACTGTCGGAGACACAAATCTACAATTGTCATAGTGTAAAATGGTCCAATTCAAGTAAGTTATTCATTTGGCATCATTCGAAGTGATAGAAATCAAGTTTTAATGAAAATTATCATACTCGGCCAAAACATGCTTTTCAGCCCCTGAAAAGCACATTTTGGCCATAAAAACTGAATATGTCCCCTGCAACCAAACGAACTGTCAGAGACACAAATCTACAATGGACATAGTGTAAAATGGTCCAATTCAAGTAAGTTATTCATTTGGCATCATTCGAATGGATAGAAATCAAGTTTTAATGAAAATTATCATATTCTGCCAAAACGTGCTTTTCAGCCCCTGAAAAGCACATTTTGGCCATAAAAACTGAATATGTCCCCTGCAACCAAATGAACTGTCAGAGACACAAATCTACAATGGACATAGTGTAAAATGGTCCAATTCAAGTAAGTTATTCATTTGGCATCATTCGAATGGATAGAAATCAAGTTTTAATAAAAATTATCATACTCGGCCAAAACATGCTTTTCAGCCTCTGAAAAGCACATTTTGGCCATAAAAACTGAAAATGTCCCCTGCAACCAAACGAACTGTCGGAGACACAAATCTACAATGGACATAGTGTAAAATGGTCCAATTCAAGTAAGTTATTCATTTGGCATCATTCGAAGTGATAGAAATCAAGTTTTAATGAAAATTACCATACTCGGCCAAAACATGCTTTTCAGCCCCTGAAAAGCACATTTTGGCCTTAAAAACTGAATATGTCCCCTGCAACCAAACGAACTGTCAGAGATACAAATCTACAATGGACATAGTGTAAAATGGTCCAATTCAAGTAAATTATTCATTTGGCATCATTCGAAGTGATAGAAATTAAGTTTTAATGAAAATTATCATACCCGGCCAAAACATGCTTTTCAGCCTCTGAAAAGCACATTTTGGCCATAAAAACTTAAAATGTCCCCTGCAACCAAACGAACTGTCGGAGACACAAATCTACAATGGACATAGTGTAAAATGGTCCAATTCAAGTAAGTTATTCATTTGGCATCAATCGAAGTGATAAATATCAAGTTTTAATGAAAATTATCAAACTCGGCCAAAACATGCTTTTCAGCCCCTGAAAAGCACATTTTGGCCATAAAAACTGAATATGTCCCCTGCAACCAAACGAACTGTCAGAGACACAAATCTACAATGGACATAGTGTAAAATGGTCCAATTCAAGTAAGTTATTCATTTGGCATCATTCGAAGTGATAGAAATTAAGTTTTAATGAAAATTATCATACTCTGCCAAAACATGCTTTTCAGCCTCTGAAAAGCACATTTTGGCCATAAAAACTGAAAATGTCCCCTGCAACCAAACGAACTGTCGGAGACACAAATCTACAATGGACATAGTGTAAAATGGTCCAATTCAAGTAAGTTATTCATTTGGCATCATTCGAAGTGATAGAAATCAAGTTTTAATGAAAATTATCATACTCGGCCAAAACATGCTTTTCAGCCTCTGAAAAGCACATTTTGGCCATAAAAACTGAATATGTCCCCTGCAACCAAAAGAACTGTCAGAGACACAAATCTACAATGGGCATAGTGTAAAATGGTCCAATTCAAGTAAGTTATTCGTTTTGCATCATTCGAAGTGATAGAAATCAAGTTTTAATGAAAATTATCATACTCGGCCAAAACATGCTTTTCAGCCCCTGAAAAGCACATTTTGGCCATAAAAACTGAATATGTCCCCTGAAACCAAACGAACTGTCGGAGACACAAATCTACAATGGACATAGTGTAAAATGGTCCAATTCAAGTAAGTTATTCATTTGGCATCATTCGAAGTGATAGAAATCAAGTTTTAATGAAAATTATCATACTCGGCCAAAACATGCTTTTCAGCCCCTGAAAAGCACATTTTGGCCATAAAAACTGAATATGTCCCCTGCAACCAAACGAACTGTCGGAGACACAAATCTACAATGGACATAGTGTAAAATGGTCCAATTCAAGTAAGTTATTCATTTGGCATCATTCGAATGGATAGAAATCAAGTTTTAATGAAAATTATCATACTCGGCCAAAACATGCTTTTCAGCCCCTGAAAAGCACATTTTGGCCTTAAAAACTGAATATGTCCCCTGCAACCAAACGAACTGTCGGAGACACAAATCTACAATGGACATAGTGTAAAATGGTCCAATTCAAGTAAGTTATTCATTTGGCATCATTCGAAGTGATAGAAATCAAGTTTTAATGAAAATTATCATACTCAGCCAAAACATGCTTTTCAGCCCCTGAAAAGCACATTTTGGCCTTAAAAACTGAAAATGTCCCCTGCAACCAAACGAACTGTCGGAGACACAAATCTACAATGGACATAGTGTAAAATGGTCCAATTCAAGTAAGTTATTCATTTGGCATCATTCGAAGTGATAGAAATCAAGTTTTAATGAAAATTACCATACTCGGCCAAAACATGCTTTTCAGCCCCTGAAAAGCACATTTTGGCCTTAAAAACTGAATATGTCCCCTGCAACCAAACGAACTGTCAGAGATACAAATCTACAATGGACATAGTGTAAAATGGTCCAATTCAAGTAAATTATTCATTTGGCATCATTCGAAGTGATAGAAATTAAGTTTTAATGAAAATTATCATACCCGGCCAAAACATGCTTTTCAGCCTCTGAAAAGCACATTTTGGCCATAAAAACTGAAAATGTCCCCTGCAACCAAACGAACTGTCGGAGACACAAATCTACAATGGACATAGTGTAAAATGGTCCAATTCAAGTAAGTTATTCACTTGGCATCAATCGAAGTGATAAATATCAAGTTTTAATGAAAATTATCAAACTCGGCCAAAACATGCTTTTCAGCCCCTGAAAAGCACATTTTGGCCATAAAAACTGAATATGTCCCCTGCAACCAAACGAACTGTCAGAGACACAAATCTACAATGGACATAGTGTAAAATGGTCCAATTCAAGTAAGTTATTCATTTGGCATCATTCGAAGTGATAGAAATTAAGTTTTAATGAAAATTATCATACTCTGCCAAAACATGCTTTTCAGCCTCTGAAAAGCACATTTTGGCCATAAAAACTGAAAATGTCCCCTGCAACCAAACGAACTGTCGGAGACACAAATCTACAATGGACATAGTGTAAAATGGTCCAATTCAAGTAAGTTATTCATTTGGCATCATTCGAAGTGATAGAAATCAAGTTTTAATGAAAATTATCATACTCGGCCAAAACATGCTTTTCAGCCTCTGAAAAGCACATTTTGGCCATAAAAACTGAATATGTCCCCTGCAACCAAACGAACTGTCAGAGACACAAATCTACAATGGGCATAGTGTAAAATGGTCCAATTCAAGTAAGTTATTCATTTTGCATCATTCGAAGTGATAGAAATCAAGTTTTAATGAAAATTATCATACTCGGCCAAAACATGCTTTTCAGCCCCTGAAAAGCACATTTTGGCCATAAAAACTGAATATGTCCCCTGAAACCAAATGAACTGTCGGAGACACAAATCTACAATGGACATAGTGTAAAATGGTCCAATTCAAGTAAGTTATTCATTTGGCATCATTCGAAGTGATAGAAATCAAGTTTTAATGAAAATTATCATACTCGGCCAAAACATGCTTTTCAGCCCCTGAAAAGCACATTTTGGCCATAAAAACTGAATATGTCCCCTGCAACCAAACGAACTGTCAGAGACACAAATCTACAATGGACATAGTGTAAAATGGTCCAATTCAAGTAAGTTATTCATTTGGCATCATTCGAATGGATAGAAATCAAGTTTTAATGAAAATTATCATACTCGGCCAAAACATGCTTTTCAGCCCCTGAAAAGCACATTTTGGCCTTAAAAACTGAATATGTCCCCTGCAACCAAACGAACTGTCGGAGACACAAATCTACAATGGACATAGTGTAAAATGGTCCAATTCAAGTAAGTTATTCATTTGGCATCATTCGAAGTGATAGAAATCAAGTTTTAATGAAAATTATCATACTCAGCCAAAACATGCTTTTCAGCCCCTGAAAAGCACATTTTGGCCTTAAAAACTGAATATGTCCCCTGCAACCAAATGAACTGTCGGAGACACAAATCTACAATGGACATAGTGTAAAATGGTCCAATTCAAGTAAGTTATTCATTTGGCATCAATCGAAGTGATAAATATCAAGTTTTAATGAAAATTATCAAACTCGGCCAAAACATGCTTTTCAGCCCCTGAAAAGCACATTTTGGCCATAAAAACTGAATATGTCCCCTGCAACCAAACGAACTGTCAGAGACACAAATCTACAATGGACATAGTGTAAAATGGTCCAATTCAAGTAAGTTATTCATTTGGCATCATTCGAAGTGATAGAAATTAAGTTTTAATGAAAATTATCATACTCTGCCAAAACATGCTTTTCAGCCTCTGAAAAGCACATTTTGGCCATAAAAATTGAAAATGTCCCCTGCAACCAAACGAACTGTCGGAGACACAAATCTACAATGGACATAGTGTAAAATGGTCCAATTCAAGTAAGTTATTCATTTGGCATCATTCGAAGTGATAGAAATCAAGTTTTAATGAAAATTATCATACTCGGCCAAAACATGCTTTTCAGCCTCTGAAAAGCACATTTTGGCCATAAAAACTGAAAATGTCCCCTGCAACCAAACGAACTGTCGGAGACACAAATCTACAATGGACATAGTGTAAAATGGTCCAATTCAAGTAAGTTATTCATTTTGCATCATTCGAAGTGATAGAAATCAAGTTTTAATGAAAATTATCATACTCGGCCAAAACATGCTTTTCAGCCCCTGAAAAGCACATTTTGGCCTTAAAAACTGAATATGTCCCCTGCAACCAAACGAACTGTCAGAGACACAAATCTAGAATGGACATAGTGTAAAATGGTCCAATTCAAGTAAGTTATTCATTTGGCATCAATCGAAGTGATAGAAATCAAGTTTTAATGAAAATTATCAAACTCGGCCAAAACATGCTTTTCAGGCCCTGAAAAGCACATTTTGGCCATAAAAACTGAATATGTCCCCTGAAACCAAACGAACTGTCAGAGACACAAATCTACAATGGACATAGTGTAAAATGGTCCAATTCAAGTAAGTTATTCATTTGGCATCATTCGAAGTGATAGAAATTAAGTTTTAATGTAAATTATCATACTCGGCCAAAACATGCTTTTCAGCCTCTGAAAAGCACATTTTGGCCATAAAAACTGAAAATGTCCCCTGCAACCGAAACGAACTATCGGAGACACAAATCTACAATGGACATAGGTGTAAAATGGTCCAATTCAAGTAAGTTATTCATTTGGCATCATTCGAAGTTATAGAAATCAAGTTTTAATGAAAATTATCATACTCGGCCAAAACATGCTTTTCAGCCCCTGAAAAGCACATTTTGGCCATAAAAACTGAATATGTCCCCTGCAACCAAACGAACTGTCAGAGACACAAATCTATAATGGACATAGTGTAAAATGGTCCAATTCAAGTAAGTTATTCATTTGGCATCATTCGAATGGATAGAAATCAAGTTTTAATGAAAATTATCATACTCGGCCAAAACATGCTTTTCAGCCTCTGAAAAGCACATTTTGGCCATAAAAACTGAAAATGTCCCCTGCAACCAAACGAACTGTCGGAGACACAAATCTACAATGGACATAGTGTAAAATGGTCCAATTCAAGTAAGTTATTCATTTGGCATCATTCGAATGGATAGAAATCAAGTTTTAATGAAAATTATCATACTCGGCCAAAACATGCTTTTCAGCCCCTGAAAAGCACATTTTGGCCATAAAAACTGAATATGTCCCCTGCAACCAAACGAACTGTCAGAGACACAAATCTATTATGGACATAGTGTAAAATGGTCCAATTCAAGTAAGTTATTCATTTGGCATCATTCGAATGGATAGAAATCAAGTTTTAATGAAAATTATCATACTCGGCCAAAACATGCTTTTCAGCCCCTGAAAAGCACATTTTGGCCTTAAAAACTGAATATGTCCCCTGCAACCAAACGAACTGTCAGAGACACAAATCTAGAATGGACATAGTGTAAAATGGTCCAATTCAAGCAAATTATTCATTTGGCATCATTCGAAGTGATAGAAATCAAGTTTTAATGAAAATTATCATACTCGGCCAAAACATGCTTTTCAGCCTCTGAAAAGCACATTTTGGCCATAAAAACTGAAAATGTCCCCTGCAACGAAACGAACTGTCGGAGACACAAATCTACAATGGACATAGTGTAAAATGGTCCAATTCAAGTAAGTTATTCATTTGGCATCATTCGAATGGATAGAAATCAAGTTTTAATGAAAATTATCATACTCGGCCAAAACATGCTTTTCAGCCCCTGAAAAGCACATTTTGGCCATAAAAACTGAATATGTCCCCTGCAACCAAACGAACTGTTGGAGACACAAATCTACAATGGACATAGTGTAAATTGGTCCAATTCAAGTAAGTTATTCATTTGGCATCATTCGAATGGATAGAAATCAAGTTTTAATGAAAATTATCATACTCGGCCAAAACATGCTTTTCAGCCCCTGAAAAGCACATTTTGGCCATAAAAACTGAATATGTCCCCTGCAACCAAACGAACTGTCAGAGACACAAATCTATTATGGACATAGTGTAAAATGGTCCAATTCAAGTAAGTTATTCATTTGGCATCATTCGAATGGATAGAAATCAAGTTTTAATGAAAATTATCATACTCGGCCAAAACATGCTTTTCAGCCCCTGAAAAGCACATTTTGGCCTTAAAAACTGAATATGTCCCCTGCAACCAAACGAACTGTCAGAGACACAAATCTAGAATGGACATAGTGTAAAATGGTCCAATTCAAGCAAATTATTCATTTGGCATCATTCGAAGTGATAGAAATCAAGTTTTAATGAAAATTATCATACTCGGCCAAAACATGCTTTTCAGCCTCTGAAAAGCACATTTTGGCCATAAAAACTGAAAATGTCCCCTGCAACGAAACGAACTGTCGGAGACACAAATCTACAATGGACATAGTGTAAAATGGTCCAATTCAAGTAAGTTATTCATTTGGCATCATTCGAATGGATAGAAATCAAGTTTTAATGAAAATTATCATACTCGGCCAAAACATGCTTTTCAGCCCCTGAAAAGCACATTTTGGCCATAAAAACTGAATATGTCCCCTGCAACCAAACGAACTGTTGGAGACACAAATCTACAATGGACATAGTGTAAATTGGTCCAATTCAAGTAAGTTATTCATTTGGCATCATTCGAATGGATAGAAATCAAGTTTTAATGAAAATTATCATACTCTGCCAAAACGTGCTTTTCAGCCCCTGAAAAGCACATTTTGGCCATAAAAACTGAATATGTCCCCTGCAACCAAACGAACTGTCGGAGACACAAATCTACAATGGACATAGTGTAAAATGGTCCAATTCAAGTAAGTTATTCATTTGGCATCATTCGAATGGATAGAAATCAAGTTTTAATGAAAATTATCATACTCGGCCAAAACATGCTTTTCAGCCCCTGAAAAGCACATTTTGGCCATAAAAACTGAATATGTCCCCTGCAACCAAACGAACTGTCGGAGACACAAATATACAATGGACATAGTGTAAAATGGTCCAATTCAAGTAAGTTATTCATTTGGCATCAATCGAAGTGATAGAAATCAAGTTTTAATGAAAATTATCAAACTCGGCCAAAACATGCTTTTCAGCCCCTGAAAAGCACATTTTGGCCATAAAAACTGAAAATGTCCCCTGCAACCAAACGAACTGTCGGAGACACAAATCTACAATGGGCATAGTGTAAAATGGTCCAATTCAAGTAAGTTATTCATTTGGCATCATTCGAATGGATAGAAATCAAGTTTTAATGAAAATTATCATACTCGGCCAAAACATGCTTTTCAGCCCCTGAAAAGCACATTTTGGCCTTAAAAACTGAATATGTCCCCTGCAACCAAACGAACTGTCAGAGACACAAATCTAGAATGGACATAGTGTAAAATGGTCCAATTCAAGCAAATTATTCATTTGGCATCATTCGAAGTGATAGAAATCAAGTTTTAATGAAAATTATCATACTCTGCCAAAACATGCTTTTCAGCCTCTGAAAAGCACATTTTGGCCATAAAAACTGAAAATGTCCCCTGCAACCAAACGAACTGTCGGAGACACAAATCTACAATGGACATAGTGTAAAATGGTCCAATTCAAGTAAGTTATTCATTTGGCATCATTCAAAGTGATAGAAATCAAGTTTTAATGAAAATTATCATACTCGGCCAAAACATGCTTTTCAGCCCCTGAAAAGCACATTTTGGCCATAAAAACTGAAAATGTCCCCTGCAACCAAACGAACTGTCAGAGACACAAATCTACAATGGACATAGTGTAAAATGGTCCAATTCAAGTAAGTTATTCATTTGGCATCATTCGAATGGATAGAAATCAAGTTTTAATGAAAATTATCATACTCGGCCAAAACATGCTTTTCAGCCCCTGAAAAGCACATTTTGGCCTTAAAAACTGAATATGTCCCCTGCAACCAAACGAACTGTCAGAGACACAAATCTAGAATGGACATAGTGTAAAATGGTCCAATTCAAGCAAATTATTCATTTGGCATCATTCGAAGTGATAGAAATCAAGTTTTAATGAAAATTATCATACTCGGCCAAAACATGCTTTTCAGCCTCTGAAAAGCACATTTTGGCCATAAAAACTGAAAATGTCCCCTGCAACCAAACGAACTGTCGGAGACACAAATCTACAATGGACATAGTGTAAAATGGTCCAATTCAAGTAAGTTATTCATTTGGCATCATTCGAATGGATAGAAATCAAGTTTTAATGAAAATTATCATACTCGGCCAAAACATGCTTTTCAGCCCCTGAAAAGCACATTTTGGCCATAAAAACTGAATATGTCCCCTGCAACCAAACGAACTGTTGGAGACACAAATCTACAATGGACATAGTGTAAATTGGTCCAATTCAAGTAAGTTATTCATTTGGCATCATTCGAATGGATAGAAATCAAGTTTTAATGAAAATTATCATACTCTGCCAAAACGTGCTTTTCAGCCCCTGAAAAGCACATTTTGGCCATAAAAACTGAATATGTCCCCTGCAACCAAACGAACTGTCAGAGACACAAATCTACAATGGACATAGTGTAAAATGGTCCAATTCAAGTAAATTATTCATTTGGCATCATTCGAAGTGATAGAAATCAAGTTTTAATGAAAATTATCATACTCGGCCAAAACATGCTTTTCAGCCCCTGAAAAGCACATGTTGGCCTTAAAAACTGAATATGTCCCCTGCAACCAAACGAACTGTCAGAGACACAAATCTAGAATGGACATAGTGTAAAATGGTCCAATTCAAGCAAATTATTCATTTGGCATCATTCGAAGTGATAGAAATCAAGTTTTAATGAAAATTATCATACTCTGCCAAAACATGGTTTTCAGCCTCTGAAAAGCACATTTTGGCCATAAAAACTGAAAATGTCCCCTGCAACCAAACGAACTGTCGGAGACACAAATCTACAATGGACATAGTGTAAAATGGTCCAATTCAAGTAAGTTATTCATTTGGCATCATTCAAAGTGATAGAAATCAAGTTTTAATGAAAATTATCATACTCGGCCAAAACATGCTTTTCAGCCCCTGAAAAGCACATTTTGGCCATAAAAACTGAATATGTCCCCTGCAACCAAACGAACTGTCAGAGACACAAATCTACAATGGACATAGTGTAAAATGGTCCAATTCAAGTAAGTTATTCATTTGGCATCATTCGAATGGATATAAATCAAGTTTTAATGAAAATTATCATACTCGGCCAAAACATGCTTTTCAGCCCCTGAAAAGCACATTTTGGCCTTAAAAACTGAATATGTCCCCTGCAAACAAACGAACTGTCAGAGACACAAATCTACAATGGACATAGTGTAAAATGGTGCAATTCAAGCAAATTATTCATTTGGCATCATTCGAAGTGATAGAAATCAAGTTTTAATGAAAATTATCATACTCGGCCAAAACATGCTTTTCAGCCTCTGAAAAGCACATTTTGGCCATAAAAACTGAAAATGTCCCCTGCAACCAAACAAACTGTCGGAGACACAAATCTACAATGGACACAGTGTAAAATGGTCCAATTCAAGTAAGTTATTTATTTGGCATCATTCGAATGGATAGAAATCAAGTTTTAATGAAAATTATCATACTCTGCCAAAACGTGCTTTTCAGCCCCTGAAAAGCACATTTTGGCCATAAAAACTGAATATGTCCCCTGCAACCAAACGAACTGTCAGAGACACAAATCTACAATGGACATAGTGTAAAATGGTCCAATTCAAGTAAGTTATTCATTTGGCATCATTCGAAGTGATAGAAATTAAGTTTTAATGAAAATTATCATACTCTGCCAAAACATGCTTTTCAGCCTCTGAAAAGCACATTTTGGCCATAAAAACTGAAAATGTCCCCTGCAACCAAACGAACTATCGGAGACACAAATCTACAATGGACATAGTGTAAAATGGTCCAATTCAAGTAAGTTATTCATTTGGCATCATTCGAAGTGATAGAAATTAAGTTTTAATATAAATTATCATACTCGGCCAAAACATGCTTTTCAGCCCCTGAAAAGCACATTTTGGCCATAAAAACTGAATATGTCCCCTGCAACCAAACGAACTGTCAGAGACACAAATCTACAATGGACATAGTGTAAAATGGTCCAATTCAAGTAAATTATTCATTTGGCATCATTCGAAGTGATAGAAATTAAGTTTTAATGAAAATTATCATACTCTGCCAAAACATGCTTTTCTGCCTCTGAAAAGCACATTTTGGCCATAAAAACTGAAAATGTCCACTGCAACCAAACGAACTGTCGGAGACACAAATCTACAATGGACATAGTGTAAAATGGTCCAATTCAAGTAAGTTATTCATTTGGCATCATTCGAAGTGATAGCAATCAAGTTTTAATGAAAATTATCATACTCGGCCAAAACATGCTTTTCAGCCCCTGAAAAGCACATTTTGGCCATAAAAACTGAATATGTCCCCTGCAACCAAACGAACTCTCAGAGACACAAATCTACAATGGACATGGTGTAAAATGGTCCAATTCAAATAAGTTATTCATTTGGCATCATTCGAAGTGATAGAAATTAAGTTTTAATGAAAATTATCATACTCTGCCAAAACATGCTTTTTCAGCCTCTGAAAAGCACATTTTGGCCATAAAAACTGAATATGTCCCCTGCAACCAAACGAACTGTCAGAGACACAAATCTACAATGGACATAGTGTAAAATGGTCCAATTCAAGTAAGTTATTCATTTGGCATCATTCAAAGTGATAGAAATCAAGTTTTAATGAAAATTATCATACTCGGCCAAAACATGCTTTTCAGCCCCTGAAAAGCACATTTTGGCCATAAAAACTGAATATGTCCCCTGCAACCAAACGAACTGTCAGAGACACAAATCTACAATGGACATAGTGTAAAATGGTCCAATTCAAGTAAGTTATTCATTTGGCATCATTCGAATGGATATAAATCAAGTTTTAATGAAAATTATCATACTCGGCCAAAACATGCTTTTCAGCCCCTGAAAAGCACATTTTGGCCTTAAAAACTGAATATGTCCCCTGCAAACAAACGAACTGTCAGAGACACAAATCTACAATGGACATAGTGTAAAATGGTGCAATTCAAGCAAATTATTCATTTGGCATCATTCGAAGTGATAGAAATCAAGTTTTAATGAAAATTATCATACTCGGCCAAAACATGCTTTTCAGCCTCTGAAAAGCACATTTTGGCCATAAAAACTGAAAATGTCCCCTGCAACCAAACAAACTGTCGGAGACACAAATCTACAATGGACACAGTGTAAAATGGTCCAATTCAAGTAAGTTATTTATTTGGCATCATTCGAATGGATAGAAATCAAGTTTTAATGAAAATTATCATACTCTGCCAAAACGTGCTTTTCAGCCCCTGAAAAGCACATTTTGGCCATAAAAACTGAATATGTCCCCTGCAACCAAACGAACTGTCAGAGACACAAATCTACAATGGACATAGTGTAAAATGGTCCAATTCAAGTAAGTTATTCATTTGGCATCATTCGAAGTGATAGAAATTAAGTTTTAATGAAAATTATCATACTCTGCCAAAACATGCTTTTCAGCCTCTGAAAAGCACATTTTGGCCATAAAAACTGAAAATGTCCCCTGCAACCAAACGAACTGTCGGAGACACAAATCTACAATGGACATAGTGTAAAATGGTCCAATTCAAGTAAGTTATTCATTTGGCATCATTCGAAGTGATAGAAATCAAGTTTTAATGAAAATTATCATACTCGGCCAAAACATGCTTTTCAGCCCCTGAAAAGCACATTTTGGCCATAAAAACTGAATATGTCCCCTGAAACCAAACGAACTGTCAGAGACACAAATCTACAATGGACATAGTGTAAAATGGTCCAATTCAAGTAAGTTATTCATTTGGCATCATTCGAAGTGATAGAAATTAAGTTTTAATGTAAATTATCATACTCGGCCAAAACATGCTTTTCAGCCCCTGAAAAGCACATTTTGGCCTTAAAAACTGAATATGTCCCCTGCAACCAAACGAACTGTCAGAGACACAAATCTAGAATGGACATAGTGTAAAATGGTCCAATTCAAGTAAGTTATTCATTTGGCATCATTCGAATGGATAGAAATCAAGTTTTAATGAAAATTATCATACTCTGCCAAAACGTGCTTTTCAGCCCCTGAAAAGCACATTTTGGCCATAAAAACTGAATATGTCCCCTGCAACCAAACGAACTGTCAGAGACACAAATCTACAATGGACATAGTGTAAAATGGTCCAATTCAAGTAAATTATTCATTTGGCATCATTCGAAGTGATAGAAATCAAGTTTTAATGAAAATTATCATACTCGGCCAAAACATGCTTTTCAGCCTCTGAAAAGCACATTTTGGCCATAAAAACTGAAAATGTCCCCTGCAACCAAATGAACTGTCGGAGACACAAATATACAATGGACATAGTGTAAAATGGTCCAATTCAAGTAAGTTATTCATTTGGCATCAATCGAAGTGATAGAAATCAAGTTTTAATGAAAATTATCAAACTCGGCCAAAACATGCTTTTCAGCCCCTGAAAAGCACATTTTGGCCATAAAAACTGAAAATGTCCCCTGCAACCAAACGAACTGTCGGAGACACAAATCTACAATGGGCATAGTGTAAAATGGTCCAATTCAAGTAAGTTATTCATTTGGCATCATTCGAATGGATAGAAATCAAGTTTTAATGAAAATTATCATACTCGGCCAAAACATGCTTTTCAGCCCCTGAAAAGCACATGTTGGCCTTAAAAACTGAATATGTCCCCTGCAACCAAACGAACTGTCAGAGACACAAATCTAGAATGGACATAGTGTAAAATGGTCCAATTCAAGCAAATTATTCATTTGGCATCATTCGAAGTGATAGAAATCAAGTTTTAATGAAAATTATCATACTCTGCCAAAACATGCTTTTCAGCCTCTGAAAAGCACATTTTGGCCATAAAAACTGAAAATGTCCCCTGCAACCAAACGAACTGTCGGAGACACAAATCTACAATGGACATAGTGTAAAATGGTCCAATTCAAGTAAGTTATTCATTTGGCATCATTCAAAGTGATAGAAATCAAGTTTTAATGAAAATTATCATACTCGGCCAAAACATGCTTTTCAGCCCCTGAAAAGCACATTTTGGACATAAAAACTGAATATGTCCCCTGCAACCAAACGAACTGTCAGAGACACAAATCTACAATGGACATAGTGTAAAATGGTCCAATTCAAGTAAGTTATTCATTTGGCATCATTCGAATGGATATAAATCAAGTTTTAATGAAAATTATCATACTCGGCCAAAACATGCTTTTCAGCCCCTGAAAAGCACATTTTGGCCTTAAAAACTGAATATGTCCCCTGCAAACAAACGAACTGTCAGAGACACAAATCTACAATGGACATAGTGTAAAATGGTGCAATTCAAGCAAATTATTCATTTGGCATCATTCGAAGTGATAGAAATCAAGTTTTAATGAAAATTATCATACTCGGCCAAAACATGCTTTTCAGCCTCTGAAAAGCACATTTTGGCCATAAAAACTGAAAATGTCCCCTGCAACCAAACAAACTGTCGGAGACACAAATCTACAATGGACACAGTGTAAAATGGTCCAATTCAAGTAAGTTATTTATTTGGCATCATTCGAATGGATAGAAATCAAGTTTTAATGAAAATTATCATACTCTGCCAAAACGTGCTTTTCAGCCCCTGAAAAGCACATTTTGGCCATAAAAACTGAATATGTCCCCTGCAACCAAATGAACTGTCAGAGACACAAATCTACAATGGACATAGTGTAAAATGGTCCAATTCAAGTAAGTTATTCATTTGGCATCATTCGAAGTGATAGAAATTAAGTTTTAATGAAAATTATCATACTCTGCCAAAACATGCTTTTCAGCCTCTGAAAAGCACATTTTGGCCATAAAAACTGAAAATGTCCCCTGCAACCAAACGAACTGTCGGAGACACAAATCTACAATGGACATAGTGTAAAATGGTCCAATTCAAGTAAGTTATTCATTTGGCATCATTCGAAGTGATAGAAATTAAGTTTTAATGTAAATTATCATACTCGGCCAAAACATGCTTTTCAGCCCCTGAAAAGCACATTTTGGCCATAAAAACTGAATATGTCCCCTGCAACCAAACGAACTGTCAGAGACACAAATCTACAATGGACATAGTGTAAAATGGTCCAATTCAAGTAAATTATTCATTTGGCATCATTCGAAGTGATAGAAATTAAGTTTTAATGAAAATTATCATACTCTGCCAAAACATGCTTTTCTGCCTCTGAAAAGCACATTTTGGCCATAAAAACTGAAAATGTCCACTGCAACCAAACGAACTGTCGGAGACACAAATCTACAATGGACATAGTGTAAAATGGTCCAATTCAAGTAAGTTATTCATTTGGCATCATTCGAAGTGATAGCAATCAAGTTTTAATGAAAATTATCATACTCGGCCAAAACATGCTTTTCAGCCCCTGAAAAGCACATTTTGGCCATAAAAACTGAATATGTCCCCTGCAACCAAACGAACTCTCAGAGACACAAATCTACAATGGACATGGTGTAAAATGGTCCAATTCAAATAAGTTATTCATTTGGCATCATTCGAAGTGATAGAAATTAAGTTTTAATGAAAATTATCATACTCTGCCAAAACATGCTTTTTCAGCCTCTGAAAAGCACATTTTGGCCATAAAAACTGAATATGTCCCCTGCAACCAAACGAACTGTCAGAGACACAAATCTACAATGGACATAGTGTAAAATGGTCCAATTCAAGTAAGTTATTCATTTGGCATCATTCAAAGTGATAGAAATCAAGTTTTAATGAAAATTATCATACTCGGCCAAAACATGCTTTTCAGCCCCTGAAAAGCACATTTTGGCCATAAAAACTGAATATGTCCCCTGCAACCAAACGAACTGTCAGAGACACAAATCTACAATGGACATAGTGTAAAATGGTCCAATTCAAGTAAGTTATTCATTTGGCATCATTCGAATGGATATAAATCAAGTTTTAATGAAAATTATCATACTCGGCCAAAACATGCTTTTCAGCCCCTGAAAAGCACATTTTGGCCTTAAAAACTGAATATGTCCCCTGCAAACAAACGAACTGTCAGAGACACAAATCTACAATGGACATAGTGTAAAATGGTGCAATTCAAGCAAATTATTCATTTGGCATCATTCGAAGTGATAGAAATCAAGTTTTAATGAAAATTATCATACTCGGCCAAAACATGCTTTTCAGCCTCTGAAAAGCACATTTTGGCCATAAAAACTGAAAATGTCCCCTGCAACCAAACAAACTGTCGGAGACACAAATCTACAATGGACACAGTGTAAAATGGTCCAATTCAAGTAAGTTATTTATTTGGCATCATTCGAATGGATAGAAATCAAGTTTTAATGAAAATTATCATACTCTGCCAAAACGTGCTTTTCAGCCCCTGAAAAGCACATTTTGGCCATAAAAACTGAATATGTCCCCTGCAACCAAACGAACTGTCAGAGACACAAATCTACAATGGACATAGTGTAAAATGGTCCAATTCAAGTAAGTTATTCATTTGGCATCATTCGAAGTGATAGAAATTAAGTTTTAATGAAAATTATCATACTCTGCCAAAACATGCTTTTCAGCCTCTGAAAAGCACATTTTGGCCATAAAAACTGAAAATGTCCCCTGCAACCAAACGAACTGTCGGAGACACAAATCTACAATGGACATAGTGTAAAATGGTCCAATTCAAGTAAGTTATTCATTTGGCATCATTCGAAGTGATAGAAATCAAGTTTTAATGAAAATTATCATACTCGGCCAAAACATGCTTTTCAGCCCCTGAAAAGCACATTTTGGCCATAAAAACTGAATATGTCCCCTGAAACCAAACGAACTGTCAGAGACACAAATCTACAATGGACATAGTGTAAAATGGTCCAATTCAAGTAAGTTATTCATTTGGCATCATTCGAAGTGATAGAAATTAAGTTTTAATGTAAATTATCATACTCGGCCAAAACATGCTTTTCAGCCCCTGAAAAGCACATTTTGGCCTTAAAAACTGAATATGTCCCCTGCAACCAAACGAACTGTCAGAGACACAAATCTAGAATGGACATAGTGTAAAATGGTCCAATTCAAGCAAATTATTCATTTGGCATCATTCGAAGTGATAGAAATCAAGTTTTAATGAAAATTATCATACTCGGCCAAAACATGCTTTTCAGCCTCTGAAAAGCACATTTTGGCCATAAAAACTGAAAATGTCCCCTGCAACGAAACGAACTGTCGGAGACACAAATCTACAATGGACATAGTGTAAAATGGTCCAATTCAAGTAAGTTATTCATTTGGCATCATTCGAATGGATAGAAATCAAGTTTTAATGAAAATTATCATACTCGGCCAAAACATGCTTTTCAGCCCCTGAAAAGCACATTTTGGCCATAAAAACTGAATATGTCCCCTGCAACCAAACGAACTGTTGGAGACACAAATCTACAATGGACATAGTGTAAATTGGTCCAATTCAAGTAAGTTATTCATTTGGCATCATTCGAATGGATAGAAATCAAGTTTTAATGAAAATTATCATACTCTGCCAAAACGTGCTTTTCAGCCCCTGAAAAGCACATTTTGGCCATAAAAACTGAATATGTCCCCTGCAACCAAACGAACTGTCGGAGACACAAATCTACAATGGACATAGTGTAAAATGGTCCAATTCAAGTAAGTTATTCATTTGGCATCATTCGAATGGATAGAAATCAAGTTTTAATGAAAATTATCATACTCGGCCAAAACATGCTTTTCAGCCCCTGAAAAGCACATTTTGGCCATAAAAACTGAATATGTCCCCTGCAACCAAACGAACTGTCGGAGACACAAATATACAATGGACATAGTGTAAAATGGTCCAATTCAAGTAAGTTATTCATTTGGCATCAATCGAAGTGATAGAAATCAAGTTTTAATGAAAATTATCAAACTCGGCCAAAACATGCTTTTCAGCCCCTGAAAAGCACATTTTGGCCATAAAAACTGAAAATGTCCCCTGCAACCAAACGAACTGTCGGAGACACAAATCTACAATGGGCATAGTGTAAAATGGTCCAATTCAAGTAAGTTATTCATTTGGCATCATTCGAATGGATAGAAATCAAGTTTTAATGAAAATTATCATACTCGGCCAAAACATGCTTTTCAGCCCCTGAAAAGCACATTTTGGCCTTAAAAACTGAATATGTCCCCTGCAACCAAACGAACTGTCAGAGACACAAATCTAGAATGGACATAGTGTAAAATGGTCCAATTCAAGCAAATTATTCATTTGGCATCATTCGAAGTGATAGAAATCAAGTTTTAATGAAAATTATCATACTCTGCCAAAACATGCTTTTCAGCCTCTGAAAAGCACATTTTGGCCATAAAAACTGAAAATGTCCCCTGCAACCAAACGAACTGTCGGAGACACAAATCTACAATGGACATAGTGTAAAATGGTCCAATTCAAGTAAGTTATTCATTTGGCATCATTCAAAGTGATAGAAATCAAGTTTTAATGAAAATTATCATACTCGGCCAAAACATGCTTTTCAGCCCCTGAAAAGCACATTTTGGCCATAAAAACTGAATATGTCCCCTGCAACCAAACGAACTGTCAGAGACACAAATCTACAATGGACATAGTGTAAAATGGTCCAATTCAAGTAAGTTATTCATTTGGCATCATTCGAATGGATATAAATCAAGTTTTAATGAAAATTATCATACTCGGCCAAAACATGCTTTTCAGCCCCTGAAAAGCACATTTTGGCCTTAAAAACTGAATATGTCCCCTGCAACCAAACGAACTGTCAGAGACACAAATCTAGAATGGACATAGTGTAAAATGGTCCAATTCAAGCAAATTATTCATTTGGCATCATTCGAAGTGATAGAAATCAAGTTTTAATGAAAATTATCATACTCGGCCAAAACATGCTTTTCAGCCTCTGAAAAGCACATTTTGGCCATAAAAACTGAAAATGTCCCCTGCAACCAAACGAACTGTCGGAGACACAAATCTACAATGGACATAGTGTAAAATGGTCCAATTCAAGTAAGTTATTCATTTGGCATCATTCGAATGGATAGAAATCAAGTTTTAATGAAAATTATCATACTCGGCCAAAACATGCTTTTCAGCCCCTGAAAAGCACATTTTGGCCATAAAAACTGAATATGTCCCCTGCAACCAAACGAACTGTTGGAGACACAAATCTACAATGGACATAGTGTAAATTGGTCCAATTCAAGTAAGTTATTCATTTGGCATCATTCGAATGGATAGAAATCAAGTTTTAATGAAAATTATCATACTCTGCCAAAACGTGCTTTTCAGCCCCTGAAAAGCACATTTTGGCCATAAAAACTGAATATGTCCCCTGCAACCAAACGAACTGTCAGAGACACAAATCTACAATGGACATAGTGTAAAATGGTCCAATTCAAGTAAATTATTCATTTGGCATCATTCGAAGTGATAGAAATCAAGTTTTAATGAAAATTATCATACTCGGCCAAAACATGCTTTTCAGCCTCTGAAAAGCACATTTTGGCCATAAAAACTGAAAATGTCCCCTGCAACCAAATGAACTGTCGGAGACACAAATATACAATGGACATAGTGTAAAATGGTCCAATTCAAGTAAGTTATTCATTTGGCATCAATCGAAGTGATAGAAATCAAGTTTTAATGAAAATTATCAAACTCGGCCAAAACATGCTTTTCAGCCCCTGAAAAGCACATTTTGGCCATAAAAACTGAAAATGTCCCCTGCAACCAAACGAACTGTCGGAGACACAAATCTACAATGGGCATAGTGTAAAATGGTCCAATTCAAGTAAGTTATTCATTTGGCATCATTCGAATGGATAGAAATCAAGTTTTAATGAAAATTATCATACTCGGCGAAAACATGCTTTTCAGCCCCTGAAAAGCACATGTTGGCCTTAAAAACTGAATATGTCCCCTGCAACCAAACGAACTGTCAGAGACACAAATCTAGAATGGACATAGTGTAAAATGGTCCAATTCAAGCAAATTATTCATTTGGCATCATTCGAAGTGATAGAAATCAAGTTTTAATGAAAATTATCATACTCTGCCAAAACATGCTTTTCAGCCTCTGAAAAGCACATTTTGGCCATAAAAACTGAAAATGTCCCCTGCAACCAAACGAACTGTCGGAGACACAAATCTACAATGGACATAGTGTAAAATGGTCCAATTCAAGTAAGTTATTCATTTGGCATCATTCAAAGTGATAGAAATCAAGTTTTAATGAAAATTATCATACTCGGCCAAAACATGCTTTTCAGCCCCTGAAAAGCACATTTTGGCCATAAAAACTGAATATGTCCCCTGCAACCAAACGAACTGTCAGAGACACAAATCTACAATGGACATAGTGTAAAATGGTCCAATTCAAGTAAGTTATTCATTTGGCATCATTCGAATGGATATAAATCAAGTTTTAATGAAAATTATCATACTCGGCCAAAACATGCTTTTCAGCCCCTGAAAAGCACATTTTGGCCTTAAAAACTGAATATGTCCCCTGCAAACAAACGAACTGTCAGAGACACAAATCTACAATGGACATAGTGTAAAATGGTGCAATTCAAGCAAATTATTCATTTGGCATCATTCGAAGTGATAGAAATCAAGTTTTAATGAAAATTATCATACTCGGCCAAAACATGCTTTTCAGCCTCTGAAAAGCACATTTTGGCCATAAAAACTGAAAATGTCCCCTGCAACCAAACAAACTGTCGGAGACACAAATCTACAATGGACACAGTGTAAAATGGTCCAATTCAAGTAAGTTATTTATTTGGCATCATTCGAATGGATAGAAATCAAGTTTTAATGAAAATTATCATACTCTGCCAAAACGTTTTTTTCAGCCCCTGAAAAGCACATTTTGGCCATAAAAACTGAATATGTCCCCTGCAACCAAACGAACTGTCAGAGACACAAATCTACAATGGACATAGTGTAAAATGGTCCAATTCAAGTAAGTTATTCATTTGGCATCATTCGAAGTGATAGAAATTAAGTTTTAATGAAAATTATCATACTCTGCCAAAACATGCTTTTCAGCCTCTGAAAAGCACATTTTGGCCATAAAAACTGAAAATGTCCCCTGCAACCAAACGAACTGTCGGAGACACAAATCTACAATGGACATAGTGTAAAATGGTCCAATTCAAGTAAGTTATTCATTTGGCATCATTCGAATGGATATAAATCAAGTTTTAATGAAAATTATCATACTCTGCCAAAACATGCTTTTCTGCCTCTGAAAAGCACATTTTGGCCATAAAAACTGAAAATGTCCACTGCAACCAAACGAACTGTCGGAGACACAAATCTACAATGGACATAGTGTAAAATGGTCCAATTCAAGTAAGTTATTCATTTGGCATCATTCGAAGTGATAGCAATCAAGTTTTAATGAAAATTATCATACTCGGCCAAAACATGCTTTTCAGCCCCTGAAAAGCACATTTTGGCCATAAAAACTGAATATGTCCCCTGCAACCAAACGAACTCTCAGAGACACAAATCTACAATGGACATGGTGTAAAATGGTCCAATTCAAATAAGTTATTCATTTGGCATCATTCGAAGTGATAGAAATTAAGTTTTAATGAAAATTATCATACTCTGCCAAAACATGCTTTTTCAGCCTCTGAAAAGCACATTTTGGCCATAAAAACTGAATATGTCCCCTGCAACCAAACGAACTGTCAGAGACACAAATCTACAATGGACATAGAGTAAAATGGTCCAATTCAAGTAAGTTATTCATTTGGCATCATTCGAAGTGATAGAAATCAAGTTTTAATGAAAATTATCATACTCGGCCAAAACATGCTTTTCAGCCTCTGAAAATCACATTTTGGCCATAAAAACTGAAAATGTCCCCTGCAACCAAACGAACTGTCGGAGACACAAATCTACAATGGACATAGTGTAAAATGGTCCAATTCAAGTAAGTTATTCATTTGGCATCATTCGAATGGATAGAAATCAAGTTTTAATGAAAATTATCATACTCGGCCAAAACATGCTTTTCAGCCCCTGAAAAGCACATTTTGGCCATAAAAACTGAATATGTCCCCTGAAACCAAACGAACTGTCAGAGACACAAATCTACAATGGACATAGTGTAAAATGGTCCAATTCAAGTAAGTTATTCATTTGGCATCATTCGAAGTGATAGAAATTAAGTTTTAATGTAAATTATCATACTCGGCCAAAACATGCTTTTCAGCCCCTGAAAAGCACATTTTGGCCATAAAAACTGAATATGTCCCCTGCAACCAAACGAACTGTCAGAGACACAAATCTACAATGGACATAGTGTAAAATGGTCCAATTCAAGTAAGTTATTCATTTGGCATCATTCGAAGTGATAGAAATCAAGTTTTAATGAAAATTATCATACTCGGCCAAAACATGCTTTTCAGCCCCTGAAAAGCACATTTTGGCCATAAAAACTGAATATGTCCCCTGCAACCAAACGAACTCTCAGAGACACAAATCTACAATGGACATAGTGTAAATTGGTCCAATTCAAGTAAGTTATTCATTTGGCATCATTCGAATGGATAGAAATCAAGTTTTAATGAAAATTATCATACTCGGCCAAAACATGCTTTTCAGCCTCTGAAAAGCACATTTTGGCCATAAAAACTGAAAATGTCCCCTGCAACGAAACGAACTGTCGGAGACACAAATCTACAATGGACATAGTGTAAAATGGTCCAATTCAAGTAAGTTATTCATTTGGCATCATTCGAATGGATAGAAATCAAGTTTTAATGAAAATTATCATACTCGGCCAAAACATGCTTTTCAGCCCCTGAAAAGCACATTTTGGCCATAAAAACTGAATATGTCCCCTGCAACCAAACGAACTGTTGGAGACACAAATCTACAATGGACATAGTGTAAATTGGTCCAATTCAAGTAAGTTATTCATTTGGCATCATTCGAATGGATAGAAATCAAGTTTTAATGAAAATTATCATACTCTGCCAAAACGTGCTTTTCAGCCCCTGAAAAGCACATTTTGGCCATAAAAACTGAATATGTCCCCTGCAACCAAACGAACTGTCGGAGACACAAATCTACAATGGACATAGTGTAAAATGGTCCAATTCAAGTAAGTTATTCATTTGGCATCATTCGAATGGATAGAAATCAAGTTTTAATGAAAATTATCATACTCGGCCAAAACATGCTTTTCAGCCCCTGAAAAGCACATTTTGGCCATAAAAACTGAATATGTCCCCTGCAACCAAACGAACTGTCGGAGACACAAATATACAATGGACATAGTGTAAAATGGTCCAATTCAAGTAAGTTATTCATTTGGCATCAATCGAAGTGATAGAAATCAAGTTTTAATGAAAATTATCAAACTCGGCCAAAACATGCTTTTCAGCCCCTGAAAAGCACATTTTGGCCATAAAAACTGAAAATGTCCCCTGCAACCAAACGAACTGTCGGAGACACAAATCTACAATGGGCATAGTGTAAAATGGTCCAATTCAAGTAAGTTATTCATTTGGCATCATTCGAATGGATAGAAATCAAGTTTTAATGAAAATTATCATACTCGGCCAAAACATGCTTTTCAGCCCCTGAAAAGCACATTTTGGCCTTAAAAACTGAATATGTCCCCTGCAACCAAACGAACTGTCAGAGACACAAATCTAGAATGGACATAGTGTAAAATGGTCCAATTCAAGCAAATTATTCATTTGGCATCATTCGAAGTGATAGAAATCAAGTTTTAATGAAAATTATCATACTCTGCCAAAACATGCTTTTCAGCCTCTGAAAAGCACATTTTGGCCATAAAAACTGAAAATGTCCCCTGCAACCAAACGAACTGTCGGAGACACAAATCTACAATGGACATAGTGTAAAATGGTCCAATTCAAGTAAGTTATTCATTTGGCATCATTCAAAGTGATAGAAATCAAGTTTTAATGAAAATTATCATACTCGGCCAAAACATGCTTTTCAGCCCCTGAAAAGCACATTTTGGCCATAAAAACTGAATATGTCCCCTGCAACCAAACGAACTGTCAGAGACACAAATCTACAATGGACATAGTGTAAAATGGTCCAATTCAAGTAAGTTATTCATTTGGCATCATTCGAATGGATATAAATCAAGTTTTAATGAAAATTATCATACTCGGCCAAAACATGCTTTTCAGCCCCTGAAAAGCACATTTTGGCCTTAAAAACTGAATATGTCCCCTGCAACCAAACGAACTGTCAGAGACACAAATCTAGAATGGACATAGTGTAAAATGGTCCAATTCAAGCAAATTATTCATTTGGCATCATTCGAAGTGATAGAAATCAAGTTTTAATGAAAATTATCATACTCGGCCAAAACATGCTTTTCAGCCTCTGAAAAGCACATTTTGGCCATAAAAACTGAAAATGTCCCCTGCAACCAAACGAACTGTCGGAGACACAAATCTACAATGGACATAGTGTAAAATGGTCCAATTCAAGTAAGTTATTCATTTGGCATCATTCGAATGGATAGAAATCAAGTTTTAATGAAAATTATCATACTCGGCCAAAACATGCTTTTCAGCCCCTGAAAAGCACATTTTGGCCATAAAAACTGAATATGTCCCATGCAACCAAACGAACTGTTGGAGACACAAATCTACAATGGACATAGTGTAAATTGGTCCAATTCAAGTAAGTTATTCATTTGGCATCATTCGAATGGATAGAAATCAAGTTTTAATGAAAATTATCATACTCTGCCAAAACGTGCTTTTCAGCCCCTGAAAAGCACATTTTGGCCATAAAAACTGAATATGTCCCCTGCAACCAAACGAACTGTCAGAGACACAAATCTACAATGGACATAGTGTAAAATGGTCCAATTCAAGTAAATTATTCATTTGGCATCATTCGAAGTGATAGAAATCAAGTTTTAATGAAAATTATCATACTCGGCCAAAACATGCTTTTCAGCCTCTGAAAAGCACATTTTGGCCATAAAAACTGAAAATGTCCCCTGCAACCAAATGAACTGTCGGAGACACAAATATACAATGGACATAGTGTAAAATGGTCCAATTCAAGTAAGTTATTCATTTGGCATCAATCGAAGTGATAGAAATCAAGTTTTAATGAAAATTATCAAACTCGGCCAAAACATGCTTTTCAGCCCCTGAAAAGCACATTTTGGCCATAAAAACTGAAAATGTCCCCTGCAACCAAACGAACTGTCGGAGACACAAATCTACAATGGGCATAGTGTAAAATGGTCCAATTCAAGTAAGTTATTCATTTGGCATCATTCGAATGGATAGAAATCAAGTTTTAATGAAAATTATCATACTCGGCCAAAACATGCTTTTCAGCCCCTGAAAAGCACATGTTGGCCTTAAAAACTGAATATGTCCCCTGCAACCAAACGAACTGTCAGAGACACAAATCTAGAATGGACATAGTGTAAAATGGTCCAATTCAAGCAAATTATTCATTTGGCATCATTCGAAGTGATAGAAATCAAGTTTTAATGAAAATTATCATACTCGGCCAAAACATGCTTTTCAGCCTCTGAAAAGCACATTTTGGCCATAAAAACTGAAAATGTCCCCTGCAACCAAACGAACTGTCGGAGACACAAATCTACAATGGACATAGTGTAAAATGGTCCAATTCAAGTAAGTTATTCATTTGGCATCATTCGAATGGATAGAAATCAAGTTTTAATGAAAATTATCATACTCGGCCAAAACATGCTTTTCAGCCCCTGAAAAGCACATTTTGGCCATAAAAACTGAATATGTCCCCTGCAACCAAACGAACTGTCAGAGACACAAATCTACAATGGACATAGTGTAAAATGGTCCAATTCAAGTAAGTTATTCATTTGGCATCATTCGAATGGATATAAATCAAGTTTTAATGAAAATTATCATACTCGGCCAAAACATGCTTTTCAGCCCCTGAAAAGCACATTTTGGCCTTAAAAACTGAATATGTCCCCTGCAAACAAACGAACTGTCAGAGACACAAATCTACAATGGACATAGTGTAAAATGGTGCAATTCAAGCAAATTATTCATTTGGCATCATTCGAAGTGATAGAAATCAAGTTTTAATGAAAATTATCATACTCGGCCAAAACATGCTTTTCAGCCTCTGAAAAGCACATTTTGGCCATAAAAACTGAAAATGTCCCCTGCAACCAAACAAACTGTCGGAGACACAAATCTACAATGGACACAGTGTAAAATGGTCCAATTCAAGTAAGTTATTTATTTGGCATCATTCGAATGGATAGAAATCAAGTTTTAATGAAAATTATCATACTCTGCCAAAACGTTTTTTTCAGCCCCTGAAAAGCACATTTTGGCCATAAAAACTGAATATGTCCCCTGCAACCAAACGAACTGTCAGAGACACAAATCTACAATGGACATAGTGTAAAATGGTCCAATTCAAGTAAGTTATTCATTTGGCATCATTCGAAGTGATAGAAATTAAGTTTTAATGAAAATTATCATACTCTGCCAAAACATGCTTTTCAGCCTCTGAAAAGCACATTTTGGCCATAAAAACTGAAAATGTCCCCTGCAACCAAACGAACTGTCGGAGACACAAATCTACAATGGACATAGTGTAAAATGGTCCAATTCAAGTAAGTTATTCATTTGGCATCATTCGAAGTGATAGAAATCAAGTTTTAATGAAAATTATCATACTCGGCCAAAACATGCTTTTCAGCCCCTGAAAAGCACATTTTGGCCATAAAAACTGAATATGTCCCCTGAAACCAAACGAACTGTCAGAGACACAAATCTACAATGGACATAGTGTAAAATGGTCCAATTCAAGTAAGTTATTCATTTGGCATCATTCGAAGTGATAGAAATTAAGTTTTAATGTAAATTATCATACTCGGCCAAAACATGCTTTTCAGCCCCTGAAAAGCACATTTTGGCCATAAAAACTGAATATGTCCCCTGCAACCAAACGAACTGTCAGAGACACAAATCTACAATGGACATAGTGTAAAATGGTCCAATTCAAGTAAATTATTCATTTGGCATCATTCGAAGTGATAGAAATTAAGTTTTAATGAAAATTATCATACTCTGCCAAAACATGCTTTTCTGCCTCTGAAAAGCACATTTTGGCCATAAAAACTGAAAATGTCCACTGCAACCAAACGAACTGTCGGAGACACAAATCTACAATGGACATAGTGTAAAATGGTCCAATTCAAGTAAGTTATTCATTTGGCATCATTCAAAGTGATAGAAATCAAGTTTTAATGAAAATTATCATACTCGGCCAAAACATGCTTTTCAGCCCCTGAAAAGCACATTTTGGCCATAAAAACTGAATATGTCCCCGCAACCAAACGAACTGTCAGAGACACAAATCTACAATGGACATAGTGTAAAATGGTCCAATTCAAGTAAGTTATTCATTTGGCATCATTCGAATGGATATAAATCAAGTTTTAATGAAAATTATCATACTCGGCCAAAACATGCTTTTCAGCCCCTGAAAAGCACATTTTGGCCTTAAAAACTGAATATGTCCCCTGCAAACAAACGAACTGTCAGAGACACAAATCTACAATGGACATAGTGTAAAATGGTGCAATTCAAGCAAATTATTCATTTGGCATCATTCGAAGTGATAGAAATCAAGTTTTAATGAAAATTATCATACTCGGCCAAAACATGCTTTTCAGCCTCTGAAAAGCACATTTTGGCCATAAAAACTGAAAATGTCCCCTGCAACCAAACAAACTGTCGGAGACACAAATCTACAATGGACACAGTGTAAAATGGTCCAATTCAAGTAAGTTATTTATTTGGCATCATTCGAATGGATAGAAATCAAGTTTTAATGAAAATTATCAAACTCGGCCAAAACATGCTTTTCAGCCCCTGAAAAGCACATTTTGGCCATAAAAACTGAAAATGTCCCCTGCAACCAAACGAACTGTCGGAGACACAAATCTACAATGGGCATAGTGTAAAATGGTCCAATTCAAGTAAGTTATTCATTTGGCATCATTCGAATGGATAGAAATCAAGTTTTAATGAAAATTATCATACTCGGCCAAAACATGCTTTTCAGCCCCTGAAAAGCACATGTTGGCCTTAAAAACTGAATATGTCCCCTGCAACCAAACGAACTGTCAGAGACACAAATCTAGAATGGACATAGTGTAAAATGGTCCAATTCAAGCAAATTATTCATTTGGCATCATTCGAAGTGATAGAAATCAAGTTTTAATGAAAATTATCATACTCTGCCAAAACATGCTTTTCAGCCTCTGAAAAGCACATTTTGGCCATAAAAACTGAAAATGTCCCCTGCAACCAAACGAACTGTCGGAGACACAAATCTACAATGGACATAGTGTAAAATGGTCCAATTCAAGTAAGTTATTCATTTGGCATCATTCAAAGTGATAGAAATCAAGTTTTAATGAAAATTATCATACTCGGCCAAAACATGCTTTTCAGCCCCTGAAAAGCACATTTTGGCCATAAAAACTGAATATGTCCCCTGCAACCAAACGAACTGTCAGAGACACAAATCTACAATGGACATAGTGTAAAATGGTCCAATTCAAGTAAGTTATTCATTTGGCATCATTCGAATGGATATAAATCAAGTTTTAATGAAAATTATCATACTCTGCCAAAACATGCTTTTCTGCCTCTGAAAAGCACATTTTGGCCATAAAAACTGAAAATGTCCACTGCAACCAAACGAACTGTCGGAGACACAAATCTACAATGGACATAGTGTAAAATGGTCCAATTCAAGTAAGTTATTCATTTGGCATCATTCGAAGTGATAGCAATCAAGTTTTAATGAAAATTATCATACTCGGCCAAAACATGCTTTTCAGCCCCTGAAAAGCACATTTTGGCCATAAAAACTGAATATGTCCCCTGCAACCAAACGAACTCTCAGAGACACAAATCTACAATGGACATGGTGTAAAATGGTCCAATTCAAATAAGTTATTCATTTGGCATCATTCGAAGTGATAGAAATTAAGTTTTAATGAAAATTATCATACTCTGCCAAAACATGCTTTTTCAGCCTCTGAAAAGCACATTTTGGCCATAAAAACTGAATATGTCCCCTGCAACCAAACGAACTGTCAGAGACACAAATCTACAATGGACATAGAGTAAAATGGTCCAATTCAAGTAAGTTATTCATTTGGCATCATTCGAAGTGATAGAAATCAAGTTTTAATGAAAATTATCATACTCGGCCAAAACATGCTTTTCAGCCTCTGAAAAGCACATTTTGGCCATAAAAACTGAAAATGTCCCCTGCAACCAAACGAACTGTCGGAGACACAAATCTACAATGGACATAGTGTAAAATGGTCCAATTCAAGTAAGTTATTCATTTGGCATCATTCGAATGGATAGAAATCAAGTTTTAATGAAAATTATCATACTCGGCCAAAACATGCTTTTCAGCCCCTGAAAAGCACATTTTGGCCATAAAAACTGAATATGTCCCCTGAAACCAAACGAACTGTCAGAGACACAAATCTACAATGGACATAGTGTAAAATGGTCCAATTCAAGTAAGTTATTCATTTGGCATCATTCGAAGTGATAGAAATTAAGTTTTAATGTAAATTATCATACTCGGCCAAAACATGCTTTTCAGCCCCTGAAAAGCACATTTTGGCCATAAAAACTGAATATGTCCCCTGCAACCAAACGAACTGTCAGAGACACAAATCTACAATGGACATAGTGTAAAATGGTCCAATTCAAGTAAGTTATTCATTTGGCATCATTCGAAGTGATAGAAATCAAGTTTTAATGAAAATTATCATACTCGGCCAAAACATGCTTTTCAGCCCCTGAAAAGCACATTTTGGCCATAAAAACTGAATATGTCCCCTGCAACCAAACGAACTCTCAGAGACACAAATCTACAATGGACATAGTGTAAATTGGTCCAATTCAAGTAAGTTATTCATTTGGCATCATTCGAATGGATAGAAATCAAGTTTTAATGAAAATTATCATACTCTGCCAAAACGTGCTTTTCAGCCCCTGAAAAGCACATTTTGGCCATAAAAACTGAATATGTCCCCTGCAACCAAACGAACTGTCAGAGACACAAATCTACAATGGACATAGTGTAAAATGGTCCAATTCAAGTAAATTATTCATTTGGCATCATTCGAAGTGATAGAAATCAAGTTTTAATGAAAATTATCATACTCGGCCAAAACATGCTTTTCAGCCTCTGAAAAGCACATTTTGGCCATAAAAACTGAAAATGTCCCCTGCAACCAAATGAACTGTCGGAGACACAAATATACAATGGACATAGTGTAAAATGGTCCAATTCAAGTAAGTTATTCATTTGGCATCAATCGAAGTGATAGAAATCAAGTTTTAATGAAAATTATCAAACTCGGCCAAAACATGCTTTTCAGCCCCTGAAAAGCACATTTTGGCAATAAAAACTGAAAATGTCCCCTGCAACCAAACGAACTGTCGGAGACACAAATCTACAATGAGCATAGTGTAAAATGGTCCAATTCAAGTAAGTTATTCATTTGGCATCATTCGAATGGATAGAAATCAAGTTTTAATGAAAATTATCATACTCGGCCAAAACATGCTTTTCAGCCCCTGAAAAGCACATGTTGGCCTTAAAAACTGAATATGTCCCCTGCAACCAAACGAACTGTCAGAGACACAAATCTAGAATGGACATAGTGTAAAATGGTCCAATTCAAGCAAATTATTCATTTGGCATCATTCGAAGTGATAGAAATCAAGTTTTAATGAAAATTATCATACTCTGCCAAAACATGCTTTTCAGCCTCTGAAAAGCACATTTTGGCCATAAAAACTGAAAATGTCCCCTGCAACCAAACGAACTGTCGGAGACACAAATCTACAATGGACATAGTGTAAAATGGTCCAATTCAAGTAAGTTATTCATTTGGCATCATTCAAAGTGATAGAAATCAAGTTTTAATGAAAATTATCATACTCGGCCAAAACATGCTTTTCAGCCTCTGAAAAGCACATTTTGGCCATAAAAACTGAAAATGTCCCCTGCAACCAAACAAACTGTCGGAGACACAAATCTACAATGGACACAGTGTAAAATGGTCCAATTCAAGTAAGTTATTTATTTGGCATCATTCGAATGGATAGAAATCAAGTTTTAATGAAAATTATCATACTCTGCCAAAACGTGCTTTTCAGCCCCTGAAAAGCACATTTTGGCCATAAAAACTGAATATGTCCCCTGCAACCAAACGAACTGTCAGAGACACAAATCTACAATGGACCTAGTGTAAAATGGTCCAATTCAAGTAAGTTATTCATTTGGCATCATTCGAAGTGATAGAAATTAAGTTTTAATGAAAATTATCATACTCTGCCAAAACATGCTTTTCAGCCTCTGAAAAGCACATTTTGGCCATAAAAACTGAAAATGTCCCCTGCAACCAAACGAACTGTCGGAGACACAAATCTACAATGGACATAGTGTAAAATGGTCCAATTCAAGTAAGTTATTCATTTGGCATCATTCGAAGTGATAGAAATCAAGTTTTAATGAAAATTATCATACTCGGCCAAAACATGCTTTTCAGCCCCTGAAAAGCACATTTTGGCCATAAAAACTGAATATGTCCCCTGAAACCAAACGAACTGTCAGAGACACAAATCTACAATGGACATAGTGTAAAATGGTCCAATTCAAGTAAGTTATTCATTTGGCATCATTCGAAGTGATAGAAATTAAGTTTTAATGTAAATTATCATACTCGGCCAAAACATGCTTTTCAGCCCCTGAAAAGCACATTTTGGCCATAAAAACTGAATATGTCCCCTGCAACCAAACGAACTGTCAGAGACACAAATCTACAATGGACATAGTGTAAAATGGTCCAATTCAAGTAAATTATTCATTTGGCATCATTCGAAGTGATAGAAATTAAGTTTTAATGAAAATTATCATACTCTGCCAAAACATGCTTTTCTGCCTCTGAAAAGCACATTTTGGCCATAAAAACTGAAAATGTCCACTGCAACCAAACGAACTGTCGGAGACACAAATCTACAATGGACATAGTGTAAAATGGTCCAATTCAAGTAAGTTATTCATTTGGCATCATTCGAAGTGATAGAAATCAAGTTTTAATGAAAATTATCATACTCGGCCAAAACATGCTTTTCAGCCCCTGAAAAGCACATTTTGGCCATAAAAACTGAATATGTCCCCTGCAACCAAACGAACTCTCAGAGACACAAATCTACAATGGACATGGTGTAAAATGGTCCAATTCAAATAAGTTATTCATTTGGCATCATTCGAAGTGATAGAAATTAAGTTTTAATGAAAATTATCATACTCTGCCAAAACATGCTTTTTCAGCCTCTGAAAAGCACATTTTGGCCATAAAAACTGAATATGTCCCCTGCAACCAAACGAACTGTCAGAGACACAAATCTACAATGGACATAGAGTAAAATGGTCCAATTCAAGCAAATTATTCATTTGGCATCATTCGAAGTGATAGAAATCAAGTTTTAATGAAAATTATCATACTCGGCCAAAACATGCTTTTCAGCCTCTGAAAAGCACATTTTGGCCATAAAAACTGAAAATGTCCCCTGCAACCAAACAAACTGTCGGAGACACAAATCTACAATGGACACAGTGTAAAATGGTCCAATTCAAGTAAGTTATTTATTTGGCATCATTCGAATGGATAGAAATCAAGTTTTAATGAAAATTATCATACTCTGCCAAAACGTGCTTTTCAGCCCCTGAAAAGCACATTTTGGCCATAAAAACTGAATATGTCCCCTGCAACCAAACGAACTGTCAGAGACACAAATCTACAATGGACATAGTGTAAAATGGTCCAATTCAAGTAAGTTATTCATTTGGCATCATTCGAAGTGATAGAAATCAAGTTTTAATGAAAATTATCATATTCGGCCAAAACATGCTTTTCAGCCCCTGAAAAGCACATTTTGGCCATAAAAACTGAAAATTTCCCCTGCAACCAAACGAACTGTCGGAGACACAAATCTACAATGGACATAGTGTAAAATGGTCCAATTCAAGTAAGTTATTCATTTGGCATCATTCGAAGTGATATAAATCAAGTTTTAATGAAAATTATCATACTCGGCCAAAACATGCTTTTCAGCCCCTGAAAAGCACATTTTGGCCATAAAAACTTAATATGTCCCCTGCAACCAAACGAACTGTCAGAGACACAAATCTACAATGGACATAGTGTAAAATGGTCCAATTCAAGTAAGTTATTCATTTGGCATCATTCGAAGTGATAGAAATTAAGTTTTAATGTAAATTATCATACTCGGCCAAAACATGCTTTTCAGCCTCTGAAAAGCACATTTTGGCCATAAAAACTGAATATGTCCCCTGCAACCAAACGAACTGTCAGAGACACAAATCTACAATGGACATAGTGTAAAATGGTCCAATTCAAGTAAGTTATTCATTTGGCATCATTCGAAGTGATAGAAATTAAGTTTTAATGAAAATTATCATACCCGGCCAAAACATGCTTTTCAGCCTCTGAAAAGCACATTTTGGCCATAAAAACTTAAAATGTCCCCTGCAACCAAACGAACTGTCGGAGACACAAATCTACAATGGACATAGTGTAAAATGGTCCAATTCAAGTAAGTTATTCATTTGGCATCAATCGAAGTGATAAATATCAAGTTTTAATGAAAATTATCAAACTCGGCCAAAACATGCTTTTCAGCCCCTGAAAAGCACATTTTGGCCATAAAAACTGAATATGTCCCCTGCAACCAAACGAACTGTCAGAGACACAAATCTACAATGGACATAGTGTAAAATGGTCCAATTCAAGTAAGTTATTCATTTGGAATCATTCGAAGTGATAGAAATTAAGTTTTAATGAAAATTATCATACTCTGCCAAAACATGCTTTTCAGCCTCTGAAAAGCACATTTTGGCCATAAAAACTGAAAATGTCCCCTGCAACCAAACGAACTGTCGGAGACACAAATCTACAATGGACATAGTGTAAAATGGTCCAATTCAAGTAAGTTATTCATTTGGCATCATTCGAAGTGATAGAAATCAAGTTTTAATGAAAATTATCATACTCGGCCAAAACATGCTTTTCAGCCTCTGAAAAGCACATTTTGGCCATAAAAACTGAATATGTCCCCTGCAACCAAAAGAACTGTCAGAGACACAAATCTACAATGGGCATAGTGTAAAATGGTCCAATTCAAGTAAGTTATTCATTTTGCATCATTCGAAGTGATAGAAATCAAGTTTTAATGAAAATTATCATACTCGGCCAAAACATGCTTTTCAGCCCCTGAAAAGCACATTTTGGCCATAAAAACTGAATATGTTCCCTGAAACCAAACGAACTGTCGGAGACACAAATCTACAATGGACATAGTGTAAAATGGTCCAATTCAAGTAAGTTATTCATTTGGCATCATTCGAAGTGATAGAAATCAAGTTTTAATGAAAATTATCATACTCGGCCAAAACATGCTTTTCAGCCCCTGAAAAGCACATTTTGGCCATAAAAACTGAATATGTCCCCTGCAACCAAACGAACTGTCGGAGACACAAATCTACAATGGACATAGTGTAAAATGGTCCAATTCAAGTAAGTTATTCATTTGGCATCATTCGAATGGATAGAAATCAAGTTTTAATGAAAATTATCATACTCGGCCAAAACATGCTTTTCAGCCCCTGAAAAGCACATTTTGGCCTTAAAAACTGAATATGTCCCCTGCAACCAAACGAACTGTCGGAGACACAAATCTACAATGGACATAGTGTAAAATGGTCCAATTCAAGTAAGTTATTCATTTGGCATCATTCGAAGTGATAGAAATCAAGTTTTAATGAAAATTATCATACTCAGCCAAAACATGCTTTTCAGCCCCTGAAAAGCACATTTTGGCCTTAAAAACTGAAAATGTCCCCTGCAACCAAACGAACTGTCGGAGACACAAATCTACAATGGACATAGTGTAAAATGGTCCAATTCAAGTAAGTTATTCATTTGGCATCATTCGAAGTGATAGAAATCAAGTTTTAATGAAAATTACCATACTCGGCCAAAACATGCTTTTCAGCCCCTGAAAAGCACATTTTGGCCTTAAAAACTGAATATGTCCCCTGCAACCAAACGAACTGTCAGAGATACAAATCTACAATGGACATAGTGTAAAATGGTCCAATTCAAGTAAATTATTCATTTGGCATCATTCGAAGTGATAGAAATTAAGTTTTAATGAAAATTATCATACCCGGCCAAAACATGCTTTTCAGCCTCTGAAAAGCACATTTTGGCCATAAAAACTGAAAATGTCCCCTGCAACCAAACGAACTGTCGGAGACACAAATCTACAATGGACATAGTGTAAAATGGTCCAATTCAAGTAAGTTATTCACTTGGCATCAATCGAAGTGATAAATATCAAGTTTTAATGAAAATTATCAAACTCGGCCAAAACATGCTTTTCAGCCCCTGAAAAGCACATTTTGGCCATAAAAACTGAAAATGTCCCCTGCAACCAAACGAACTGTCGGAGACACAAATCTACAATGGACATAGTGTAAAATGGTCCAATTCAAGTAAGTTATTCATTTGGCATCATTCGAAGTGATAGAAATCAAGTTTTAATGAAAATTATCATACTCGGCCAAAACATGCTTTTCAGCCTCTGAAAAGCACATTTTGGCCATAAAAACTGAATATGTCCCCTGCAACCAAACGAACTGTCAGAGACACAAATCTACAATGGGCATAGTGTAAAATGGTCCAATTCAAGTAAGTTATTCATTTTGCATCATTCGAAGTGATAGAAATCAAGTTTTAATGAAAATTATCATACTCGGCCAAAACATGCTTTTCAGCCCCTGAAAAGCACATTTTGGCCATAAAAACTGAATATGTCCCCTGAAACCAAATGAACTGTCGGAGACACAAATCTACAATGGACATAGTGTAAAATGGTCCAATTCAAGTAAGTTATTCATTTGGCATCATTCGAAGTGATAGAAATCAAGTTTTAATGCAAATTATCATATTTGGCCAAAACATGCTTTTCAGCCCCTGAAAAGCACATTTTGGCCATAAAAACTGAATATGTCCCCTGCAACCAAACGAACTGTCAGAGACACAAATCTACAATGGACATAGTGTAAAATGGTCCAATTCAAGTAAGTTATTCATTTGGCATCATTCGAATGGATAGAAATCAAGTTTTAATGAAAATTATCATACTCGGCCAAAACATGCTTTTCAGCCCCTGAAAAGCACATTTTGGCCTTAAAAACTGAATATGTCCCCTGCAACCAAACGAACTGTCGGAGACACAAATCTACAATGGACATAGTGTAAAATGGTCCAATTCAAGTAAGTTATTCATTTGGCATCATTCGAAGTGATAGAAATCAAGTTTTAATGAAAATTATCATACTCAGCCAAAACATGCTTTTCAGCCCCTGAAAAGCACATTTTGGCCTTAAAAACTGAATATGTCCCCTGCAACCAAATGAACTGTCGGAGACACAAATCTACAATGGACATAGTGTAAAATGGTCCAATTCAAGTAAGTTATTCATTTGGCATCAATCGAAGTGATAAATATCAAGTTTTAATGAAAATTATCAAACTCGGCCAAAACATGCTTTTCAGCCCCTGAAAAGCACATTTTGGCCATAAAAACTGAATATGTCCCCTGCAACCAAACGAACTGTCAGAGACACAAATCTACAATGGACATAGTGTAAAATGGTCCAATTCAAGTAAGTTATTCATTTGGCATCATTCGAAGTGATAGAAATTAAGTTTTAATGAAAATTACCATACTCGGCCAAAACATGCTTTTCAGCCCCTGAAAAGCACATTTTGGCCATAAAAACTGAAAATGTCCCCTGCAACCAAACGAACTGTCGGAGACACAAATCTACAATGGACATAGTGTAAAATGGTCCAATTCAAGTAAGTTATTCATTTGGCATCAATCGAAGTGATAGAAATCAAGTTTTAATGAAAATTATCATACTCGGCCAAAACATGCTTTTCAGCCTCTGAAAAGCACATTTTGGCCATAAAAACTGAATATGTCCCCTGCAACCAAACGAACTGTCGGAGACACAAATCTACAATGGACATAGTGTAAAATGGTCCAATTCAAGTAAGTTATTCATTTGGCATCATTCGAAGTGATAGAAATTAAGTTTTAATGAAAATTATCATACTCTGCCAAAACATGCTTTTCAGCCTCTGAAAAGCACATTTTGGCCATAAAAACTGAAAATGTCCCCTGCAACCAAACGAACTGTCGGAGACAAAAATCTACAATGGACATAGTGTAAAATGGTCCAATTCAAGTAAGTTATTCATTTGGCATCATTCGAAGTGATAGTAATCAAGTTTTAATGAAAATTATCATACTCGGCCAAAACATGCTTTTCAGCCTCTGAAAAGCACATTTTGGCCATAAAAACTGAATATGTCCCCTGCAACCAAACGAACTGTCAGAGACACAAATCTACAATGGGCATAGTGTAAAATGGTCCAATTCAAGTAAGTTATTCATTTGGCATCATTCGAATGGATAGAAATCAAGTTTTAATGAAAATTATCATACTCGGCCAAAACATTTTTTTCAGCCCCTGAAAAGCACATTTTGGCCTTAAAAACTGAATGTCCCCTGCAACCAAACGAACTGTCAGAGACACAAATCTAGAATGGACATAGTGTAAAATGGTCCAATTCAAGCAAATTATTCATTTGGCATCATTCGAAGTGATAGAAATCAAGTTTTAATGAAAATTATCATACTCTGCCAAAACATGCTTTTCAGCCTCTGAAAAGCACATTTTGGCCATAAAAACTGAAAATGTCCCCTGCAACCAAACGAACTGTCGGAGACACAAATCTACAATGGACATAGTGTAAAATGGTCCAATTCAAGTAAGTTATTCATTTGGCATCATTCAAAGTGATAGAAATCAAGTTTTAATGAAAATTATCATACTCGGCCAAAACATGCTTTTCAGCCCCTGAAAAGCACATTTTGGCCATAAAAACTGAATATGTCCCCTGCAACCAAACGAACTGTCAGAGACACAAATCTACAATGGACATAGTGTAAAATGGTCCAATTCAAGTAAGTTATTCATTTGGCATCATTCGAATGGATAGAAATCAAGTTTTAATGAAAATTATCATACTCTGCCAAAACGTGCTTTTCAGCCCCTGAAAAGCACATTTTGGCCATAAAAACTGAATATGTCCCCTGCAACCAAACGAACTGTCGGAGACACAAATCTACAATGGACATAGTGTAAAATGGTCCAATTCAAGTAAGTTATTCATTTGGCATCATTCGAAGTGATAGAAATCAAGTTTTAATGAAAATTATCATACTCTGCCAAAACATGCTTTTCAGCCTCTGAAAAGCACATTTTGGCCATAAAAACTGAAAATGTCCCCTGCAACCAAACGAACTGTCGGAGACACAAATCTACAATGGACATAGTGTAAAATGGTCCAATTCAAGTAAGTTATTCATTTGGCATCATTCAAAGTGATAGAAATCAAGTTTTAATGAAAATTATCATACTCGGCCAAAACATGCTTTTCAGCCCCTGAAAAGCACATTTTGGCCATAAAAACTGAATATGTCCCCTGCAACCAAACGAACTGTCAGAGACACAAATCTACAATGGACATAGTGTAAAATGGTCCAATTCAAGTAAGTTATTCATTTGGCATCATTCGAATGGATATAAATCAAGTTTTAATGAAAATTATCATACTCGGCCAAAACATGCTTTTCAGCCCCTGAAAAGCACATTTTGGCCTTAAAAACTGAATATGTCCCCTGCAACCAAACGAACTGTCAGAGACACAAATCTAGAATGGACATAGTGTAAAATGGTCCAATTCAAGCAAATTATTCATTTGGCATCATTCGAAGTGATAGAAATCAAGTTTTAATGAAAATTATCATACTCGGCCAAAACATGCTTTTCAGCCTCTGAAAAGCACATTTTGGCCATAAAAACTGAAAATGTCCCCTGCAACCAAACGAACTGTCGGAGACACAAATCTACAATGGACATAGTGTAAAATGGTCCAATTCAAGTAAGTTATTCATTTGGCATCATTCGAATGGATAGAAATCAAGTTTTAATGAAAATTATCATACTCGGCCAAAACATGCTTTTCAGCCCCTGAAAAGCACATTTTGGCCATAAAAACTGAATATGTCCCCTGCAACCAAACGAACTGTTGGAGACACAAATCTACAATGGACATAGTGTAAATTGGTCCAATTCAAGTAAGTTATTCATTTGGCATCATTCGAATGGATAGAAATCAAGTTTTAATGAAAATTATCATACTCTGCCAAAACGTGCTTTTCAGCCCCTGAAAAGCACATTTTGGCCATAAAAACTGAATATGTCCCCTGCAACCAAACGAACTGTCAGAGACACAAATCTACAATGGACATAGTGTAAAATGGTCCAATTCAAGTAAATTATTCATTTGGCATCATTCGAAGTGATAGAAATCAAGTTTTAATGAAAATTATCATACTCGGCCAAAACATGCTTTTCAGCCTCTGAAAAGCACATTTTGGCCATAAAAACTGAAAATGTCCCCTGCAACCAAATGAACTGTCGGAGACACAAATATACAATGGACATAGTGTAAAATGGTCCAATTCAAGTAAGTTATTCATTTGGCATCATTCGAAGTGATAGAAATCAAGTTTTAATGAAAATTATCATACTCGGCCAAAACATGCTTTTCAGCCTCTGAAAAGCACATTTTGGCCATAAAAACTGAAAATGTCCCCTGCAACCAAACGAACTGTCGGAGACACAAATCTACAATGGACATAGTGTAAAATGGTCCAATTCAAGTAAGTTATTCATTTGGCATCATTCGAAGTGATAGAAATCAAGTTTTAATGAAAATTATCATACTCAGCCAAAACATGCTTTTCAGCCCCTGAAAAGCACATTTTGGCCTTAAAAACTGAAAATGTCCCCTGCAACCAAACGAACTGTCGGAGACACAAATCTACAATGGACATAGTGTAAAATGGTCCAATTCAAGTAAGTTATTCATTTGGCATCATTCGAAGTGATAGAAATCAAGTTTTAATGAAAATTACCATACTCGGCCAAAACATGCTTTTCAGCCCCTGAAAAGCACATTTTGGCCTTAAAAACTGAATATGTCCCCTGCAACCAAACGAACTGTCAGAGATACAAATCTACAATGGACATAGTGTAAAATGGTCCAATTCAAGTAAATTATTCATTTGGCATCATTCGAAGTGATAGAAATTAAGTTTTAATGAAAATTATCATACCCGGCCAAAACATGCTTTTCAGCCTCTGAAAAGCACATTTTGGCCATAAAAACTGAAAATGTCCCCTGCAACCAAACAAACTGTCGGAGACACAAATCTACAATGGACATAGTGTAAAATGGTCCAATTCAAGTAAGTTATTCACTTGGCATCAATCGAAGTGATAAATATCAAGTTTTAATGAAAATTATCAAACTCGGCCAAAACATGCTTTTCAGCCCCTGAAAAGCACATTTTGGCCATAAAAACTGAAAATGTCCCCTGCAACCAAACGAACTGTCGGAGACACAAATCTACAATGGACATAGTGTAAAATGGTCCAATTCAAGTAAGTTATTCATTTGGCATCATTCGAAGTGATAGAAATCAAGTTTTAATGAAAATTATCATACTCGGCCAAAACATGCTTTTCAGCCTCTGAAAAGCACATTTTGGCCATAAAAACTGAATATGTCCCCTGCAACCAAACGAACTGTCAGAGACACAAATCTACAATGGGCATAGTGTAAAATGGTCCAATTCAAGTAAGTTATTCATTTTGCATCATTCGAAGTGATAGAAATCAAGTTTTAATGAAAATTATCATACTCGGCCAAAACATGCTTTTCAGCCCCTGAAAAGCACATTTTGGCCATAAAAACTGAATATGTCCCCTGAAACCAAATGAACTGTCGGAGACACAAATCTACAATGGACATAGTGTAAAATGGTCCAATTCAAGTAAGTTATTCATTTGGCATCATTCGAAGTGATAGAAATCAAGTTTTAATGCAAATTATCATACTCGGCCAAAACATGCTTTTCAGCCCCTGAAAAGCACATTTTGGCCATAAAAACTGAATATGTCCCCTGCAACCAAACGAACTGTCAGAGACACAAATCTACAATGGACATAGTGTAAAATGGTCCAATTCAAGTAAGTTATTCATTTGGCATCATTCGAATGGATAGAAATCAAGTTTTAATGAAAATTATCATACTCGGCCAAAACATGCTTTTCAGCCCCTGAAAAGCACATTTTGGCCTTAAAAACTGAATATGTCCCCTGCAACCAAACGAACTGTCGGAGACACAAATCTACAATGGACATAGTGTAAAATGGTCCAATTCAAGTAAGTTATTCATTTGGCATCATTCGAAGTGATAGAAATCAAGTTTTAATGAAAATTATCATACTCAGCCAAAACATGCTTTTCAGCCCCTGAAAAGCACATTTTGGCCTTAAAAACTGAATATGTCCCCTGCAACCAAATGAACTGTCGGAGACACAAATCTACAATGGACATAGTGTAAAATGGTCCAATTCAAGTAAGTTATTCATTTGGCATCAATCGAAGTGATAAATATCAAGTTTTAATGAAAATTATCAAACTCGGCCAAAACATGCTTTTCAGCCCCTGAAAAGCACATTTTGGCCATAAAAACTGAATATGTCCCCTGCAACCAAACGAACTGTCAGAGACACAAATCTACAATGGACATAGTGTAAAATGGTCCAATTCAAGTAAGTTATTCATTTGGCATCATTCGAAGTGATAGAAATTAAGTTTTAATGAAAATTACCATACTCGGCCAAAACATGCTTTTCAGCCCCTGAAAAGCACATTTTGGCCATAAAAACTGAAAATGTCCCCTGCAACCAAACGAACTGTCGGAGACACAAATCTACAATGGACATAGTGTAAAATGGTCCAATTCAAGTAAGTTATTCATTTGGCATCATTCGAAGTGATAGAAATCAAGTTTTAATGAAAATTATCATACTCGGCCAAAACATGCTTTTCAGCCTCTGAAAAGCACATTTTGGCCATAAAAACTGAATATGTCCCCTGCAACCAAACGAACTGTCGGAGACACAAATCTACAATGGACATAGTGTAAAATGGTCCAATTCAAGTAAGTTATTCATTTGGCATCATTCGAAGTGATAGAAATTAAGTTTTAATGAAAATTATCATACTCTGCCAAAACATGCTTTTCAGCCTCTGAAAAGCACATTTTGGCCATAAAAACTGAAAATGTCCCCTGCAACCAAACGAACTGTCGGAGACAAAAATCTACAATGGACATAGTGTAAAATGGTCCAATTCAAGTAAGTTATTCATTTGGCATCATTCGAAGTGATAGTAATCAAGTTTTAATGAAAATTATCATACTCGGCCAAAACATGCTTTTCAGCCTCTGAAAAGCACATTTTGGCCATAAAAACTGAATATGTCCCCTGCAACCAAACGAACTGTCAGAGACACAAATCTACAATGGGCATAGTGTAAAATGGTCCAATTCAAGTAAGTTATTCATTTGGCATCATTCGAATGGATAGAAATCAAGTTTTAATGAAAATTATCATACTCGGCCAAAACATTTTTTTCAGCCCCTGAAAAGCACATTTTGGCCTTAAAAACTGAATATGTCCCCTGCAACCAAACGAACTGTCAGAGACACAAATCTAGAATGGACATAGTGTAAAATGGTCCAATTCAAGCAAATTATTCATTTGGCATCATTCGAAGTGATAGAAATCAAGTTTTAATGAAAATTATCATACTCTGCCAAAACATGCTTTTCAGCCTCTGAAAAGCACATTTTGGCCATAAAAACTGAAAATGTCCCCTGCAACCAAACGAACTGTCGGAGACACAAATCTACAATGGACATAGTGTAAAATGGTCCAATTCAAGTAAGTTATTCATTTGGCATCATTCAAAGTGATAGAAATCAAGTTTTAATGAAAATTATCATACTCGGCCAAAACATGCTTTTCAGCCCCTGAAAAGCACATTTTGGCCATAAAAACTGAATATGTCCCCTGCAACCAAACGAACTGTCAGAGACACAAATCTACAATGGACATAGTGTAAAATGGTCCAATTCAAGTAAGTTATTCATTTGGCATCATTCGAATGGATAGAAATCAAGTTTTAATGAAAATTATCATACTCTGCCAAAACGTGCTTTTCAGCCCCTGAAAAGCACATTTTGGCCATAAAAACTGAATATGTCCCCTGCAACCAAACGAACTGTCGGAGACACAAATCTACAATGGACATAGTGTAAAATGGTCCAATTCAAGTAAGTTATTCATTTGGCATCATTCGAATGGATAGAAATCAAGTTTTAATGAAAATTATCATACTCGGCCAAAACATGCTTTTCAGCCCCTGAAAAGCACATTTTGGCCATAAAAACTGAATATGTCCCCTGCAACCAAACGAACTGTCGGAGACACAAATATACAATGGACATAGTGTAAAATGGTCCAATTCAAGTAAGTTATTCATTTGGCATCAATCGAAGTGATAGAAATCAAGTTTTAATGAAAATTATCAAACTCGGCCAAAACATGCTTTTCAGCCCCTGAAAAGCACATTTTGGCCATAAAAACTGAAAATGTCCCCTGCAACCAAACGAACTGTCGGAGACACAAATCTACAATGGGCATAGTGTAAAATGGTCCAATTCAAGTAAGTTATTCATTTGGCATCATTCGAATGGATAGAAATCAAGTTTTAATGAAAATTATCATACTCGGCCAAAACATGCTTTTCAGCCCCTGAAAAGCACATTTTGGCCTTAAAAACTGAATATGTCCCCTGCAACCAAACGAACTGTCAGAGACACAAATCTAGAATGGACATAGTGTAAAATGGTCCAATTCAAGCAAATTATTCATTTGGCATCATTCGAAGTGATAGAAATCAAGTTTTAATGAAAATTATCATACTCTGCCAAAACATGCTTTTCAGCCTCTGAAAAGCACATTTTGGCCATAAAAACTGAAAATGTCCCCTGCAACCAAACGAACTGTCGGAGACACAAATCTACAATGGACATAGTGTAAAATGGTCCAATTCAAGTAAGTTATTCATTTGGCATCATTCAAAGTGATAGAAATCAAGTTTTAATGAAAATTATCATACTCGGCCAAAACATGCTTTTCAGCCCCTGAAAAGCACATTTTGGCCATAAAAACTGAATATGTCCCCTGCAACCAAACGAACTGTCAGAGACACAAATCTACAATGGACATAGTGTAAAATGGTCCAATTCAAGTAAGTTATTCATTTGGCATCATTCGAATGGATATAAATCAAGTTTTAATGAAAATTATCATACTCGGCCAAAACATGCTTTTCAGCCCCTGAAAAGCACATTTTGGCCTTAAAAACTGAATATGTCCCCTGCAACCAAACGAACTGTCAGAGACACAAATCTAGAATGGACATAGTGTAAAATGGTCCAATTCAAGCAAATTATTCATTTGGCATCATTCGAAGTGATAGAAATCAAGTTTTAATGAAAATTATCATACTCGGCCAAAACATGCTTTTCAGCCTCTGAAAAGCACATTTTGGCCATAAAAACTGAAAATGTCCCCTGCAACCAAACGAACTGTCGGAGACACAAATCTACAATGGACATAGTGTAAAATGGTCCAATTCAAGTAAGTTATTCATTTGGCATCATTCGAATGGATAGAAATCAAGTTTTAATGAAAATTATCATACTCGGCCAAAACATGCTTTTCAGCCCCTGAAAAGCACATTTTGGCCATAAAAACTGAATATGTCCCCTGCAACCAAACGAACTGTTGGAGACACAAATCTACAATGGACATAGTGTAAATTGGTCCAATTCAAGTAAGTTATTCATTTGGCATCATTCGAATGGATAGAAATCAAGTTTTAATGAAAATTATCATACTCTGCCAAAACGTGCTTTTCAGCCCCTGAAAAGCACATTTTGGCCATAAAAACTGAATATGTCCCCTGCAACCAAACGAACTGTCAGAGACACAAATCTACAATGGACATAGTGTAAAATGGTCCAATTCAAGTAAATTATTCATTTGGCATCATTCGAAGTGATAGAAATCAAGTTTTAATGAAAATTATCATACTCGGCCAAAACATGCTTTTCAGCCTCTGAAAAGCACATTTTGGCCATAAAAACTGAAAATGTCCCCTGCAACCAAATGAACTGTCGGAGACACAAATATACAATGGACATAGTGTAAAATGGTCCAATTCAAGTAAGTTATTCATTTGGCATCATTCGAAGTGATAGAAATCAAGTTTTAATGAAAATTATCATACTCTGCCAAAACATGCTTTTCAGCCTCTGAAAAGCACATTTTGGCCATAAAAACTGAAAATGTCCCCTGCAACCAAACGAACTGTCGGAGACACAAATCTACAATGGACATAGTGTAAAATGGTCCAATTCAAGTAAGTTATTCATTTGGCATCATTCAAAGTGATAGAAATCAAGTTTTAATGAAAATTATCATACTCGGCCAAAACATGCTTTTCAGCCCCTGAAAAGCACATTTTGGCCATAAAAACTGAATATGTCCCCTGCAACCAAACGAACTGTCAGAGACACAAATCTACAATGGACATAGTGTAAAATGGTCCAATTCAAGTAAGTTATTCATTTGGCATCATTCGAATGGATATAAATCAAGTTTTAATGAAAATTATCATACTCGGCCAAAACATGCTTTTCAGCCCCTGAAAAGCACATTTTGGCCTTAAAAACTGAATATGTCCCCTGCAACCAAACGAACTGTCAGAGACACAAATCTAGAATGGACATAGTGTAAAATGGTCCAATTCAAGCAAATTATTCATTTGGCATCATTCGAAGTGATAGAAATCAAGTTTTAATGAAAATTATCATACTCGGCCAAAACATGCTTTTCAGCCTCTGAAAAGCACATTTTGGCCATAAAAACTGAAAATGTCCCCTGCAACCAAACGAACTGTCGGAGACACAAATCTACAATGGACATAGTGTAAAATGGTCCAATTCAAGTAAGTTATTCATTTGGCATCATTCGAATGGATAGAAATCAAGTTTTAATGAAAATTATCATACTCGGCCAAAACATGCTTTTCAGCCCCTGAAAAGCACATTTTGGCCATAAAAACTGAATATGTCCCCTGCAACCAAACGAACTGTTGGAGACACAAATCTACAATGGACATAGTGTAAATTGGTCCAATTCAAGTAAGTTATTCATTTGGCATCATTCGAATGGATAGAAATCAAGTTTTAATGAAAATTATCATACTCTGCCAAAACGTGCTTTTCAGCCCCTGAAAAGCACATTTTGGCCATAAAAACTGAATATGTCCCCTGCAACCAAACGAACTGTCAGAGACACAAATCTACAATGGACATAGTGTAAAATGGTCCAATTCAAGTAAATTATTCATTTGGCATCATTCGAAGTGATAGAAATCAAGTTTTAATGAAAATTATCATACTCGGCCAAAACATGCTTTTCAGCCTCTGAAAAGCACATTTTGGCCATAAAAACTGAAAATGTCCCCTGCAACCAAATGAACTGTCGGAGACACAAATATACAATGGACATAGTGTAAAATGGTCCAATTCAAGTAAGTTATTCATTTGGCATCATTCGAAGTGATAGAAATCAAGTTTTAATGAAAATTATCATACTCGGCCAAAACATGCTTTTCAGCCTCTGAAAAGCACATTTTGGCCATAAAAACTGAAAATGTCCCCTGCAACCAAACAAACTGTCGGAGACACAAATCTACAATGGACACAGTGTAAAATGGTCCAATTCAAGTAAGTTATTTATTTGGCATCATTCGAATGGATAGAAATCAAGTTTTAATGAAAATTATCATACTCTGCCAAAACGTGCTTTTCAGCCCCTGAAAAGCACATTTTGGCCATAAAAACTGAATATGTCCCCTGCAACCAAACGAACTGTCAGAGACACAAATCTACAATGGACCTAGTGTAAAATGGTCCAATTCAAGTAAGTTATTCATTTGGCATCATTCGAAGTGATAGAAATTAAGTTTTAATGAAAATTATCATACTCTGCCAAAACATGCTTTTCTGCCTCTGAAAAGCACATTTTGGCCATAAAAACTGAAAATGTCCACTGCAACCAAACGAACTGTCGGAGACACAAATCTACAATGGACATAGTGTAAAATGGTCCAATTCAAGTAAGTTATTCATTTGGCATCATTCGAAGTGATAGAAATCAAGTTTTAATGAAAATTATCATACTCGGCCAAAACATGCTTTTCAGCCCCTGAAAAGCACATTTTGGCCATAAAAACTGAATATGTCCCCTGCAACCAAACGAACTCTCAGAGACACAAATCTACAATGGACATGGTGTAAAATGGTCCAATTCAAATAAGTTATTCATTTGGCATCATTCGAAGTGATAGAAATTAAGTTTTAATGAAAATTATCATACTCTGCCAAAACATGCTTTTTCAGCCTCTGAAAAGCACATTTTGGCCATAAAAACTGAATATGTCCCCTGCAACCAAACGAACTGTCAGAGACACAAATCTACAATGGACATAGAGTAAAATGGTCCAATTCAAGCAAATTATTCATTTGGCATCATTCGAAGTGATAGAAATCAAGTTTTAATGAAAATTATCATACTCGGCCAAAACATGCTTTTCAGCCTCTGAAAAGCACATTTTGGCCATAAAAACTGAAAATGTCCCCTGCAACCAAACAAACTGTCGGAGACACAAATCTACAATGGACACAGTGTAAAATGGTCCAATTCAAGTAAGTTATTTATTTGGCATCATTCGAATGGATAGAAATCAAGTTTTAATGAAAATTATCATACTCTGCCAAAACGTGCTTTTCAGCCCCTGAAAAGCACATTTTGGCCATAAAAACTGAATATGTCCCCTGCAACCAAACGAACTGTCAGAGACACAAATCTACAATGGACATAGTGTAAAATGGTCCAATTCAAGTAAGTTATTCATTTGGCATCATTCGAAGTGATAGAAATCAAGTTTTAATGAAAATTATCATATTCGGCCAAAACATGCTTTTCAGCCCCTGAAAAGCACATTTTGGCCATAAAAACTGAAAATTTCCCCTGCAACCAAACGAACTGTCTGAGACACAAATCTACAATGGACATAGTGTAAAATGGTCCAATTCAAGTAAGTTATTCATTTGGCATCATTCGAAGTGATATAAATCAAGTTTTAATGAAAATTATCATACTCGGCCAAAACATGCTTTTCAGCCCCTGAAAAGCACATTTTGGCCATAAAAACTTAATATGTCCCCTGCAACCAAACGAACTGTCAGAGACACAAATCTACAATGGACATAGTGTAAAATGGTCCAATTCAAGTAAGTTATTCATTTGGCATCATTCGAAGTGATAGAAATTAAGTTTTAATGTAAATTATCATACTCGGCCAAAACATGCTTTTCAGCCTCTGAAAAGCACATTTTGGCCATAAAAACTGAATATGTCCCCTGCAACCAAACGAACTGTCAGAGACACAAATCTACAATGGACATAGTGTAAAATGGTCCAATTCAAGTAAGTTATTCATTTGGCATCATTCGAAGTGATAGAAATTAAGTTTTAATGAAAATTATCATACCCGGCCAAAACATGCTTTTCAGCCTCTGAAAAGCACATTTTGGCCATAAAAACTTAAAATGTCCCCTGCAACCAAACGAACTGTCGGAGACACAAATCTACAATGGACATAGTGTAAAATGGTCCAATTCAAGAAAGTTATTCATTTGGCATCAATCGAAGTGATAAATATCAAGTTTTAATGAAAATTATCAAACTCGGCCAAAACATGCTTTTCAGCCCCTGAAAAGCACATTTTGGCCATAAAAACTGAATATGTCCCCTGCAACCAAACGAACTGTCAGAGACACAAATCTACAATGGACATAGTGTAAAATGGTCCAATTCAAGTAAGTTATTCATTTGGCATCATTCGAAGTGATAGAAATTAAGTTTTAATGAAAATTATCATACTCTGCCAAAACATGCTTTTCAGCCTCTGAAAAGCACATTTTGGCCATAAAAACTGAAAATGTCCCCTGCAACCAAACGAACTGTCGGAGACACAAATCTACAATGGACATAGTGTAAAATGGTCCAATTCAAGTAAGTTATTCATTTGGCATCATTCGAAGTGATAGAAATCAAGTTTTAATGAAAATTATCATACTCGGCCAAAACATGCTTTTCAGCCTCTGAAAAGCACATTTTGGCCATAAAAACTGAATATGTCCCCTGCAACCAAAAGAACTGTCAGAGACACAAATCTACAATGGGCATAGTGTAAAATGGTCCAATTCAAGTAAGTTATTCATTTTGCATCATTCGAAGTGATAGAAATCAAGTTTTAATGAAAATTATCATACTCGGCCAAAACATGCTTTTCAGCCCCTGAAAAGCACATTTTGGCCATAAAAACTGAATATGTCCCCTGCAACCAAACGAACTGTCGGAGACACAAATCTACAATGGACATAGTGTAAAATGGTCCAATTCAAGTAAGTTATTCATTTGGCATCATTCGAAGTGATAGAAATCAAGTTTTAATGAAAATTATCATACTCGGCCAAAACATGCTTTTCAGCCTCTGAAAAGCACATTTTGGCCATAAAAACTGAATATGTCCCCTGCAACCAAACGAACTGTCAGAGACACAAATCTACAATGGGCATAGTGTAAAATGGTCCAATTCAAGTAAGTTATTCATTTTGCATCATTCGAAGTGATAGAAATCAAGTTTTAATGAAAATTATCATACTCGGCCAAAACATGCTTTTCAGCCCCTGAAAAGCACATTTTGGCCATAAAAACTGAATATGTCCCCTGAAACCAAATGAACTGTCGGAGACACAAATCTACAATGGACATAGTGTAAAATGGTCCAATTCAAGTAAGTTATTCATTTGGCATCATTCGAATGGATAGAAATCAAGTTTTAATGAAAATTATCAACTCGGCCAAAACATGCTTTTCAGCCCCTGAAAAGCACATTTTGGCCTTAAAAACTGAATATGTCCCCTGCAACCAAACGAACTGTCGGAGACACAAATCTACAATGGACATAGTGTAAAATGGTCCAATTCAAGTAAGTTATTCATTTGGCATCATTCGAAGTGATAGAAATCAAGTTTTAATGAAAATTATCATACTCAGCCAAAACATGCTTTTCAGCCCCTGAAAAGCACATTTTGGCCTTAAAAACTGAATATGTCCCCTGCAACCAAATGAACTGTCGGAGACACAAATCTACAATGGACATATTGTAAAATGGTCCAATTCAAGTAAGTTATTCATTTGGCATCAATCGAAGTGATAAATATCAAGTTTTAATGAAAATTATCAAACTCGGCCAAAACATGCTTTTCAGCCCCTGAAAAGCACATTTTGGCCATAAAAACTGAATATGTCCCCTGCAACCAAACGAACTGTCAGAGACACAAATCTACAATGGACATAGTGTAAAATGGTCCAATTCAAGTAAGTTATTCATTTGGCATCATTCGAAGTGATAGAAATTAAGTTTTAATGAAAATTACCATACTCGGCCAAAACATGCTTTTCAGCCCCTGAAAAGCACATTTTGGCCATAAAAACTGAAAATGTCCCCTGCAACCAAACGAACTGTCGGAGACACAAATCTACAATGGACATAGTGTAAAATGGTCCAATTCAAGTAAGTTATTCATTTGGCATCATTCGAAGTGATAGAAATCAAGTTTTAATGAAAATTATCATACTCGGCCAAAACATGCTTTTCAGCCTCTGAAAAGCACATTTTGGCCATAAAAACTGAATATGTCCCCTGCAACCAAACGAACTGTCGGAGACACAAATCTACAATGGACATAGTGTAAAATGGTCCAATTCAAGTAAGTTATTCATTTGGCATCATTCGAAGTGATAGAAATTAAGTTTTAATGAAAATTATCATACTCTGCCAAAACATGCTTTTCAGCCTCTGAAAAGCACATTTTGGCCATAAAAACTGAAAATGTCCCCTGCAACCAAACGAACTGTCGGAGACAAAAATCTACAATGGACATAGTGTAAAATGGTCCAATTCAAGTAAGTTATTCATTTGGCATCATTCGAAGTGATAGTAATCAAGTTTTAATGAAAATTATCATACTCGGCCAAAACATGCTTTTCAGCCTCTGAAAAGCACATTTTGGCCATAAAAACTGAATATGTCCCCTGCAACCAAACGAACTGTCAGAGACACAAATCTACAATGGGCATAGTGTAAAATGGTCCAATTCAAGTAAGTTATTCATTTGGCATCATTCGAATGGATAGAAATCAAGTTTTAATGAAAATTATCATACTCGGCCAAAACATTTTTTTCAGCCCCTGAAAAGCACATTTTGGCCTTAAAAACTGAATATGTCCCCTGCAACCAAACGAACTGTCAGAGACACAAATCTAGAATGGACATAGTGTAAAATGGTCCAATTCAAGCAAATTATTCATTTGGCATCATTCGAAGTGATAGAAATCAAGTTTTAATGAAAATTATCATACTCTGCCAAAACATGCTTTTCAGCCTCTGAAAAGCACATTTTGGCCATAAAAACTGAAAATGTCCCCTGCAACCAAACGAACTGTCGGAGACACAAATCTACAATGGACATAGTGTAAAATGGTCCAATTCAAGTAAGTTATTCATTTGGCATCATTCAAAGTGATAGAAATCAAGTTTTAATGAAAATTATCATACTCGGCCAAAACATGCTTTTCAGCCCCTGAAAAGCACATTTTGGCCATAAAAACTGAATATGTCCCCTGCAACCAAACGAACTGTCAGAGACACAAATCTACAATGGACATAGTGTAAAATGGTCCAATTCAAGTAAGTTATTCATTTGGCATCATTCGAATGGATAGAAATCAAGTTTTAATGAAAATTATCATACTCTGCCAAAACGTGCTTTTCAGCCCCTGAAAAGCACATTTTGGCCATAAAAACTGAATATGTCCCCTGCAACCAAACGAACTGTCGGAGACACAAATCTACAATGGACATAGTGTAAAATGGTCCAATTCAAGTAAGTTATTCATTTGGCATCATTCGAATGGATAGAAATCAAGTTTTAATGAAAATTATCATACTCGGCCAAAACATGCTTTTCAGCCCCTGAAAAGCACATTTTGGCCATAAAAACTGAATATGTCCCCTGCAACCAAACGAACTGTCGGAGACACAAATATACAATGGACATAGTGTAAAATGGTCCAATTCAAGTAAGTTATTCATTTGGCATCAATCGAAGTGATAGAAATCAAGTTTTAATGAAAATTATCAAACTCGGCCAAAACATGCTTTTCAGCCCCTGAAAAGCACATTTTGGCCATAAAAACTGAAAATGTCCCCTGCAACCAAACGAACTGTCGGAGACACAAATCTACAATGGGCATAGTGTAAAATGGTCCAATTCAAGTAAGTTATTCATTTGGCATCATTCGAATGGATAGAAATCAAGTTTTAATGAAAATTATCATACTCGGCCAAAACATGCTTTTCAGCCCCTGAAAAGCACATTTTGGCCTTAAAAACTGAATATGTCCCCTGCAACCAAACGAACTGTCAGAGACACAAATCTAGAATGGACATAGTGTAAAATGGTCCAATTCAAGCAAATTATTCATTTGGCATCATTCGAAGTGATAGAAATCAAGTTTTAATGAAAATTATCATACTCTGCCAAAACATGCTTTTCAGCCTCTGAAAAGCACATTTTGGCCATAAAAACTGAATATGTCCCCTGCAACCAAACGAACTGTCGGAGACACAAATCTACAATGGACATAGTGTAAAATGGTCCAATTCAAGTAAGTTATTCATTTGGCATCATTCGAAGTGATAGAAATTAAGTTTTAATGAAAATTATCATACTCTGCCAAAACATGCTTTTCAGCCTCTGAAAAGCACATTTTGGCCATAAAAACTGAAAATGTCCCCTGCAACCAAACGAACTGTCGGAGACAAAAATCTACAATGGACATAGTGTAAAATGGTCCAATTCAAGTAAGTTATTCATTTGGCATCATTCGAAGTGATAGTAATCAAGTTTTAATGAAAATTATCATACTCGGCCAAAACATGCTTTTCAGCCTCTGAAAAGCACATTTTGGCCATAAAAACTGAATATGTCCCCTGCAACCAAACGAACTGTCAGAGACACAAATCTACAATGGGCATAGTGTAAAATGGTCCAATTCAAGTAAGTTATTCATTTGGCATCATTCGAATGGATAGAAATCAAGTTTTAATGAAAATTATCATACTCGGCCAAAACATTTTTTCAGCCCCTGAAAAGCACATTTTGGCCTTAAAAACTGAATATGTCCCCTGCAACCAAACGAACTGTCAGAGACACAAATCTAGAATGGACATAGTGTAAAATGGTCCAATTCAAGCAAATTATTCATTTGGCATCATTCGAAGTGATAGAAATCAAGTTTTAATGAAAATTATCATACTCTGCCAAAACATGCTTTTCAGCCTCTGAAAAGCACATTTTGGCCATAAAAACTGAAAATGTCCCCTGCAACCAAACGAACTGTCGGAGACACAAATCTACAATGGACATAGTGTAAAATGGTCCAATTCAAGTAAGTTATTCATTTGGCATCATTCAAAGTGATAGAAATCAAGTTTTAATGAAAATTATCATACTCGGCCAAAACATGCTTTTCAGCCCCTGAAAAGCACATTTTGGCCATAAAAACTGAATATGTCCCCTGCAACCAAACGAACTGTCAGAGACACAAATCTACAATGGACATAGTGTAAAATGGTCCAATTCAAGTAAGTTATTCATTTGGCATCATTCGAATGGATAGAAATCAAGTTTTAATGAAAATTATCATACTCTGCCAAAACGTGCTTTTCAGCCACTGAAAAGCACATTTTGGCCATAAAAACTGAATATGTCCCCTGCAACCAAACGAACTGTCGGAGACACAAATCTACAATGGACATAGTGTAAAATGGTCCAATTCAAGTAAGTTATTCATTTGGCATCATTCGAATGGATAGAAATCAAGTTTTAATGAAAATTATCATACTCTGCCAAAACGTGCTTTTCAGCCCCTGAAAAGCACATTTTGGCCATAAAAACTGAATATGTCCCCTGCAACCAAACGAACTGTCGGAGACACAAATCTACAATGGACATAGTGTAAAATGGTCCAATTCAAGTAAGTTATTCATTTGGCATCATTCGAATGGATAGAAATCAAGTTTTAATGAAAATTATCATACTCGGCCAAAACATGCTTTTCAGCCCCTGAAAAGCACATTTTGGCCATAAAAACTGAATATGTCCCCTGCAACCAAACGAACTGTCGGAGACACAAATATACAATGGACATAGTGTAAAATGGTCCAATTCAAGTAAGTTATTCATTTGGCATCAATCGAAGTGATAGAAATCAAGTTTTAATGAAAATTATCAAACTCGGCCAAAACATGCTTTTCAGCCCCTGAAAAGCACATTTTGGCCATAAAAACTGAAAATGTCCCCTGCAACCAAACGAACTGTCGGAGACACAAATCTACAATGGGCATAGTGTAAAATGGTCCAATTCAAGTAAGTTATTCATTTGGCATCATTCGAATGGATAGAAATCAAGTTTTAATGAAAATTATCATACTCGGCCAAAACATGCTTTTCAGCCCCTGAAAAGCACATTTTGGCCTTAAAAACTGAATATGTCCCCTGCAACCAAACGAACTGTCAGAGACACAAATCTAGAATGGACATAGTGTAAAATGGTCCAATTCAAGCAAATTATTCATTTGGCATCATTCGAAGTGATAGAAATCAAGTTTTAATGAAAATTATCATACTCTGCCAAAACATGCTTTTCAGCCTCTGAAAAGCACATTTTGGCCATAAAAACTGAATATGTCCCCTGCAACCAAACGAACTGTCGGAGACACAAATCTACAATGGACATAGTGTAAAATGGTCCAATTCAAGTAAGTTATTCATTTGGCATCATTCGAAGTGATAGAAATTAAGTTTTAATGAAAATTATCATACTCTGCCAAAACATGCTTTTCAGCCTCTGAAAAGCACATTTTGGCCATAAAAACTGAAAATGTCCCCTGCAACCAAACGAACTGTCGGAGACAAAAATCTACAAACAAAAAAGAAAAGAAAAAATATAATTGGCATTGTTGTCTTGTTCAAGGCCAAATAAACATAAAATCTCAAATGTCAGTCCTCCTATAAAGGTAAGTTCAAATATGATACAGTATTAGAAGAAAATTATATTTACTGTAGGTATCTCAGCAACAGGCTTGCGGTTATCAAGCCTAAATCCTTCTAAAATTAATACCCTCTCAAAGTAATATTTTGTTTATTGAGGTGCCATCAGGGACAGGTTCAAAAGCAGATTGAATGAGGATTTTGGTAGGTGGTTTGAAATTACTTTTTAATTATAATTAAGCACATTTAAGAAATTAAGGCGAGATGAAGGCTACTACTTTGGATGCAACATGTCTTTTTGCCCCCATTCATTTTTTGTGAG